>NC_052169.1:23122888-23232025 GCF_902713615.1 Scyliorhinus canicula | reverse complement strand
GGCGTGCAGACTCCGCACAGACAGTGACCCAGCCGGGAATCGAACCTGGGACCCTGGAGCTGTGAAGCATTTATGCTAACCACCAAGCTACCGTGCTGCCCCTTGATTTGGAAATGTGTTAATTTGCTCATTTGTTTTAAGTTCATACCTTAATGAGGATAAATAGTGGACAATATGTAGGTTACCAGTGGTTGCAGCCTCGTTTTGATTATTTGAAGGGGCTGTTCCTCAGTTATTGCCCATCAGCCCCACGATCCTGTCCTTTGGTTACTTGGTGCAGGGGACGACATGGAGGGAGGAGGACCTCGATGTGGGCCTGCTACTGGGCCTGGCCAAGGTGGCCATTCACAGGTCCAGGCAGCCCAGTTGAGGAGGTAACCAAGCCCCATTGTCTGCCTCTCTTCCAGAGCCACGTTAATGGCTAGGTATCCCTGGAGAGGGGCCACGCAATGTTCACCTGAAAGATTGAGGCCTTCCATGGGCAGAGGGCAGCACCGCAGGGGCTGACTCCACATCGAACGACTCCACTATTTTTTCACCGTGTAAAATATCATAGCTGAAGACAAGCAGACGGTGCTACCTCGGATGGTTTGTGGGCCTCAAAGCAACAATTTAATCAGAAGCCTGATGTCCTTGAGGCACCTGGTTCAGGAACACTTTGGGTGGCACGGTGGCACAGTGGTTAGCACTGCTGCCTCACAGCTCCAGGGACCCGGGTTGAATTCTAACCTCGGATGACTGTGGGAAACCTTTAAAGTCTTTGGAACCAAAAAACGCAGCGGGGGCTTTTAGAGAGCACGAGGTCAATCTGTCCTTCGTGGTTGTTGAAGGGCACAGACCCAGAATTAGGGCAAGGGACTGGTTCCAGCAAATCAAACTTAACCAATTGGAGATATTTCAAATTTCTAATGCTGTCCCGAAAGATGTCCTCCAAAGACACAAAGACATCTTTCACACTGAGCTTGGCCAGATCAAAGGCATAAAGTCTAAAACTTATCTCAATCCCGACTTGAGATCCAGGTTTCTTAGAGCCAGGCTAGTCCCCGATGGCTTTGCATCAGCAGGTAGATGCTGAGCTGAAGAGTTTAGAAGAGCTGGGCAAAATCAAACCAGTTCAGTTCTCAGAGCGGGCAACCCCCATGGTCCCCGTCCTCAAGCCACCCATACGTTCCAAATAGAGTTGGATGAGGTTCGCCATGATAAATTCACAGAAGGGCCCACTTCAGTACACAAGGCTACCATTCAGAATAATGACAGCCTGCGCTATTTTCCAAAGCATGGTGGAAAATCTTCACCAAGGTATTCCAACGGTCATGGTATACCATGGTCATGGCAGCACGGTAGCATTGTGGTTAGCACAATTGCTTCACAGCTCCAGGGTCCCAGGTTCGATTCCCCTCGGGTCACTGTCCGTGCGGAGTCTGCACATCCTCCCCGTGTGAGCGTGGGTTTCCTCCGGGTGCTCCGGTTTCCTCCCACACTCCAAAGATGTGCAAGATAGGTGGATTGGCCATGATAAATTGCCCTTTGTGTCCAAAATTGCCCTTAATTCTTGGATGGGGTTGTTGGGTTATGGGGTATAGGGTGGAGGTGTTGACCTCGGGTAGGGTGCTCTTTCCAAGAGCCGGTGCAGACTCGATGGGCCGAGTGGCCTCCTTCTGCACTGTAAATTCTATGATACCTCAATGATGTCCTAATAACCAGTACTGCCCCCGATGATATGTCTAGCCTGGAAGAGTTATTGAATAGGTCCCGACATGCATGTGTGTTCACCTCAAATGTGAAAAGTGTACATTTTGAGTAGCAGAGGTAACGTATCCAGGTTTCTTAGTAGATGTAAGTAGTCTACATCCCCTCAAGGAGAAAGTCACCACAGTCCGAAAGATTCCAGCGTCCAAGAATGTCACGGAACTGACATCCTTCTTTCGCATGGTGAATTATTACATCACCAGTAGCCACGGAGGGAGCTACAGGAAAAAGTCTTCAATGTTGCAAAGCAAGCTATACAATCTTCAAACCTTTTAGTCCACTTCGACCCCAGAAAATCGATTGTCCTGACATGCGATGCATCTCCCTCCGGGAGTGGGGCAGTATTTGTCCCACAAGATCAGAGAACCCATCGTCTTTTCCTCGAGGACCCTTTTGGAACCAGACAGAAACTATGCTCAGATTGAGAAGGAGGGGCTCACGGTGGGACTCATGGAGGGGCTGTAGGTGGGGAAAAATTCCGCCAGCATGTCTCTGGATGCCGGTTTGTTATGATTACTGATCGCAAGCTGCTGTTGGGCCTTTTGAGAGAGGATAAATCAATTCTCCCAAAAGCTTCGGCAAGAGTACAACATTGGGCCTCCATTGTATTATCCACCTTACAATGGGGCTGTTTAGCACAGGGCTAAATCGCTGGCTTTGAAAGCAGACCAAGCAGGCCAGCAGCACGGTTCGATTCCTGTAACAGCCTCCCCGAACAGGCGCCGGAATGTGGCGACTAGGGGCTTTTCACAGTAACTTCATTTGAAGCCTACTCGTGACAATAAGCGATTTTCATTTCATTTCATCTGCCTGAAGCTTACTCTTTCTTCTTCATTTTGCTCTCTCTTTTGTCATCTAGAGAGCTCTGGATTTGCTTGTCCGACCTTTGCCCTTCGTGGGAATGGACTTTGACTACACCCAAATTATCTCTCCTTTAATGGCAGCCCATTGTTGAGGCACAGTCTGCCAATCTATGATTCCAGCCTGTCTGGGGACACGTCCATTCTTACCCCATTGAAGTCGGTTTCCCCCCAGTTAATTATTCTCCTCCTGGATTGCTCCTTTTCCCAATATTTTATTTTTAATTTGTAAGACTGTGAGGAAAGGATACCTTCCTCTAGGAGCAATTTACAAAAAATAGGATTCAGTATTTTAAAACAAACTTTATTACTAACGCAGTATTAAAATATCTTCAACATCACACAAATCACACAAGAAAATAACTTACAATCACCCCTTAAACAGTGCCAATTAATACAATAAATACAATATCCTTAACCGCTATCGTTACTCCCACTCAAACAACAAAAAGAACCATCTCAGCTCTCAATCCACTGTTAAATACAATTAGCACTCAGGAATACCTGCTTTACAGAGATGTTCTTTGAGAAAGGGTTCTTGTGCCACTGTTCTAAAGAAAAGATCTGACTCCTGTCAGAACCATGCACAAACTCTGGCTGTATTACTTCAGAAACCGCTTCAGCTTTTTAAAGATCACCTTATGATCACTCTTCTGAACTATGTGGAAAGAAACTGCTAATCCAGCTACAGACATATCTTTTAACAGAACTGCAGTGAGAGAAAAATGCATTACCTCTGCTCACAGCTTCATTTAAAACTCTCAACTAATAACACTTTTCTGAAAAATGCCTCATACCTTAGCTCCTCCCAGTAACGACAACATCTCAGTCCCCAACGACGTGCTTGTTAGGTAAATTGGGCATTCTAAATTCTCCCTCAGTGCACCCGAGCAGATAGTGTGGAGACTAGGGGATTTTCACAGTAACTTCATTGCAGTGTTAATGTAAGCTTACTTGTGACACTAATAAAGATGATTATTACCAAGTTGAAAATTAATTAGATCCATAAGGAACCCCCTTAATTCAAAGAAACTGCATTAGCCCAGGCTTTTTATGATGTTTTAATTGCACCTATGGCTCCAAAACTTAGTTGTCTTTCAAACCAGTATTTCTTTTAAAAACATGACTGCAGCAGTCATACACAGACCAACTCAGGCTTTTAACCTTTACAATACAATATATCTGAAACTCCAATATTCATCACACCTCCCCCTTAGAAAAAATGAATCAGCAATATAAAAAGATGGCTTCATTGTCCCAAACCTTTTAACTCTAAACATTTCTGATTACTAAACACAACTAATATGTTATAAGAAACATATATTATATTTAAATATGGAAACATAAACATGAGTAAAATGTATTTCAGTCTTTCTTTTCCACCTTTAGACGTTCCAATTTTCTTACACTTCAAAATGGTGATAAAGCATCAGCAATCATCTCTTCCTGCTACATGTATAATATTTATTTTAAACGGTTGGAGCAATAAACTCCATCTAAACTGTCGTACATTTTGATCCACAAACATTTCCAAAAACTTAAATGGATTATGGTCTCCATACAATTGTCTCTGATGAATTCTTTACTGCTACGGTGCGTCGGTGATGGAGGGAGTGAATGTTTGTAGTTAATGTGCCAATCAAGTGGGCTGCTTTGTCCTGGATGGTGTTGACCTTCTTGAATGTTGTTGGATTCAGCGAAAGGTAATGCCAGTGAATGTCAAGAGGGGATGGTTAGATTATCTGTTGTTGGAGATGGTCATTACCTGGCAGTTGTGTATTGTGAATGTTACTTACCACTTGATGTCAAGGGCAGTCACTCTCACCTCACCTCTGGCATTCAGCTCTTTTATCCATGGTTGAACCAAGTCTATAAAGAGGTCAGAAGCTGAGTGACCCTGGCAGAACCCAAACTGAGCATCCATGAGCAGGTTATTGTTGAGTACGTGCCGCTTGATCGCACTGTTGAAGACTCCTTCCAACACTTTACTGATGGTGGAGTAGACCAATAGAGCTGTAATTGGCTGGGTTGGATTTGTCCTGTTTCTTGTGAACAGGACGCACCTGGGCAATTTTCCACATTGTCGGGTAGATGCCAGTGTTGTAGCTATACAGGAACAGCTTGGCTCGGGGTGCGACAGGTTCTGGAGCAGAAATCTTCAGTTTTATTGCCGAAATATTGTCAGGGTCTGTAGTCTTTGCAGTATCTAGTGATATCCCGTGGAGTGAATCAGATTGACTGAAGACTGACATCTACGATCATCATAGAATTTACAATGCAGAAGGAGGCCACTCGGCCCATCGAATCTGCACCGGCTCTTGGAAAGAGCACCCTATCCGAGGTCAACAGCTCCACCCTATCCCCATAACCCAGTAACCCCACTCAACACTAAGGGCAATTTTGGACACTAAGGGCAATTTATCATGGCCAATCCACCTAACCTGCACATCTTTGGACTGTGGGAGGAAACCGGAGCACCCGCAGGAAACCCACGCACACACGGGGGGGATGTGCAGACTCCGCACAGACAGTGACCCAAGCCGGGAATCGAACCTGGGACCCTGGAGCTGTGAAGCAATTGCGCTACCCACAATGCTACCGTGCTGCCCCCGTGATGTTGGGGACCTGCGTAGGAGACTGAGATGGATCAGCCACTCGGCACTTCTGGCTGAAGATTATTGCGAATGCCTCAATCTTATGATTTACAAAGACGTGCTGGGCTCCTCCATCATTGAGGATGGGGATATTTGTGGAGCCTCCTCCTCCAGTGAGTTGTTTACTTGTCCACCACCATTCACGACTGGATGTGGCAGGACTGCGGAGCAGAGATCTGATCCATTAGTTGTAGGATTGCTTAGTTCTGTCTATCAGTTGCTGCTTATGCTGTTTGGCACACAAGTTGACACTTCAATTTTAGATATGGCCCTGGAGTGAAATTCCTGGAACCCACTCGCCAACAGCACTGGATGCAGCGGTTCAAGAAGGCCACCTTCCCAAGGGCAACTAGGGATGGGAAATAAATGCTGGCCTAGCCACATTCCATGATAGGACAAAATAAACAAAATGATGTAGCCATGGGGTACGGGCCTCTGGCACGGAGTCTGTCCCTGTTGCTCAGAAGGGAAGGGGGGAAAGGAGTAGAACATTAGTAATTGGGGACTCAATAGTCAGGGGCACAGATAGGAGATTTTGTGGGAGCGAGAGAGACTCACGTTTGGTATGTTGCCTCCCAGGTGCAAGGGTACGTGATGTCTCGGATCATGTTTTCCGGGTCATTAATGGGGAGGGGGAGCAGCCCCAAGTCGTAGTCCACATTGGCACTAACGACATAGGCAGGAAAGGGGACAAGGATGTCAGGCAGGCCTTTAGGGAGCTAGGATGGAAGCTCAGAGCGAGAACAAACAGAGTTGTTATCTCTGGGTTGTTGCCCGTGCCACGTGATAGTGAGACGAGGAATAGGGAGAGAGAGCAATTAAACACGTGGCTACAGGGATGTGCAGGCGGGAGGGATTCAGATTTCTGGATAACTGGGGCTCTTTCTGGGGAAGGTGGGACCTCTATAGACAGGATGGTCTACATCTGAACCTGAGGGTCACCAATATCCTGGGGGGGAGATTTGTTAGTGCTCTTTGGGGGGGTTTAAACTAATTCAGCAGGGGCATGGGAACCTAGATTGTAGTTTTGGGGTACGGGAGATTGAGAGTATAGAGGTCAGGAGCACAGATTTGACTTCGCAGGAGGGTGCCAGTGTTCAGGTAGATGGTTTGAAGTGTGTCTACTTCAATGCCAGGAGTATACGAAATAAGGTAGGGGAACTCACGGTAAGTGAGTTAACTTACGGTACCTTCACGGTAACTCGTTAAGGCCTCACGGTAGCATGGTGGTTAGCATCAATGCTTCACAGCTCCAGGGTCCCAGGTTCGATTCCCGGCTGGGTCACTGTCTGTGTGGAGTCTGCACGTCCTCCCCGTGTGTGCGTGGGTTTCCTGCGGGTGCTCCGGTTTCCTCCCACAGTCCAAAGATGTGCGGGTTAGGTGGATTGGCCATGCTAAATTGCCCGTAGTGTAAGGTTAATGGGGGGATTGTTGGGTTACGGGTATACGGGTTACGTGGGTTTAAGTGGGGTGATCATTGTTCGGCACAACATCGAGGGCCGAAGGGCCTGTTCTGTGCTGTACTGTTCTATGTTCTATGTTCTAACTGGCAGCATGGGTTGGTACCTGGGACTTTGATGTTGTGGCCATTTCAGAGACATGGATAGAGCAGGGACAGGAATGGTTGTTGCAGGTTCCAGGGTTTAGGTGCTTTAGCAAGCTCAGAGAAGGGGGCAAAAGAGGGGGAGGTGTGGCGCTGCTTGTCAAGGACAGTATTACGGTGGCGGAAAGGATGCTAGATAGGGACTCTTCTTCCGAGGTAGTATGGGCTGAGGTTAGAAACAGGAAAGGAGAGGTCACCCTGTTGGGAGTTTTCTATAGGCCACCTAATAGTTCTAGGGATGTAGAGGAAAGGATGGCGAAGATGATTCTGGAAAAGAGCGAAAGTAACAGGGTAGTTGTTATGGGAGACTTTAGCTTTCCAAATATTGACTGGAAAAGATATAGTTCGAGTACATTAGATGGGTCGTTCTTTGTACAATGTGTGCAGGAGGGTTTCCTGACACAATATGTTGACAGGCCAACAAGAGGCGAGGCCACATTGGATTTGGTTTTAGGTAATGAACCAGGCCAGGTGTTAGATCTGGAGGTAGGTGAGCACTTTGGAAACAGTGACCACAATTTGGTGACCTTTACGTTAGTGATGGAAAGGGATAAGTATACCCCGCAGGGCAAGAGTTATAGCTGGGGGAAGGGCAATTATGATGCCATTAGACATGACTTAGGATGTGTAGGTTGGAGAAGTAGGCTGCAAGGGTTGAGCACACTGGATATGTGGAGCTTGTTCAAGGAACAGCTATTGCGTGTTCTTGATAAGTACGTACCAGTCAGGCAGGGAGGAAGGGGTCAAGCGAGGGAACCATGGTTTACCAAAGAAGTGGAATCTCTTGTTAAGAGGAAGAAGGAGGCCCATGTGAAGATGAGACGTGAAGTTTCAGTTGGGGCGCTTGATAGTTACAAGGAAGTGAGGAAGGATCTAAAGAGAGAGCTAAGACGAGCAAGGAGGGGACATGAGAAGTCTTTGGCAGGTAGGATCAAGGAAAACCCAAAAGCTTTCTATAGGTATGTCAGGAATAAAAGAATGACTAGGGTAAGAGTAGGGCCAGTCAAGGACAGTGGTGGGAAGTTGTGTGTGGAGGCTGAGGAGATAAGCGAGATACTAAATGAATACTTTTCGTCAGTATTCACTCAGGAAAAAGATAATGTTGTGGAGGAGAATGCTTAGACCCAGGCTATTAGAATAGATGGCATTGAGGTGCGTAGGGAAGAAAGTGTTTGCAATTCTGGACAAGGTGAAAATAGATAAGTCCCCGGGGCCTGATGGGATTTATCCTAGGATTCTCTGGGAAGCCAGGGAAGAGATTGCTGAGCTTTGGGTTTGATTTTTATGTCATCATTGGCTACAGGAATAGTGCCAGAGGACTGGAGGATAGCAAATGTGGTCCCTTTGTTCAAGAAGGGGAGTAGAGATAACCCCGGTAACTATAGGCCGGTGAGCCTCACGTCTGTGGTGGGTAAAGTCTTGGAGAGGATTATAAGAGATACGATTTATAATCATCTAGATAGGAATAATATGATTAGGGATAGTCAGCATGGTTTTGTGAAGGGTAGGTCATGCCTCACAAAGCTTATCGAGTTCTTTGAGAAGGTGACTGAACAGGTAGATGAGGGTAGAGCAGTTGATGTGGTGTATATGGATTTCAGTAAAGCGTTTGATAACGTTCCCCACGGTCGGCTATTGTAGAAAATACGGAGGCTGGGGATTGAGGGTGATTTAGAGATGTGGATCAGAAATTGGCTAGTTGAAAGAAGACAGAGGGTGGTGGTTGATGGCAAAGGTTCAGAATGGAGTTCAGTTACGAGTGGCGTACCACAAGGATCTGTTCTGGGGCCGTTGCTGTTTGTCATTTTTATAAATGACCTAGAGGAGGGCACAGAAGGTTGGGTGAGTAAATTTGCAGACGACACTAAAGTCGGTGGAGTTGTAGACAGTGTGGAAGGATGTTGCAGGTTACAGAGGGACATAGATAAGCTGCAGAGCTGGGCTGAGAGGTGGCAAATGGAGTTTAATGAAATAGAGAAGTGTGAGGTGATTCACTTTGGAAAGAATAACAGAAATGCGGAATATTTGGCTAATGGTAAAATTCTTAGCAGTGTGGATGAGCAGAGGGATCTCGGTGTCCATGTACATAGATCCCTGAAAGTTCCCACCCAGATTGATAGGGTTGTGAAGAAGGCCTATGGTGTGTTGGCCTTTATTGGTAGAGGGATTGAGTTCCGGAGCCATGAGGTCATGTTGCAGCTGTACAAAACTCTGGTACGGCCGCATTTGGAGTATTGCGTACAGTTCTGGTCGCCTCATTATAGGAAGGACGTGGAAGCTTTGGAACGGGTGCAGAGGAGATTTACCAGGATGTTGCCTGGTATGGAGGGAAAATCTTATGAGGAAAGGCTGATGGACTTGAGGTTGTTTTCGTTAGAGAGAAGAAGGTTAAGAGGTGACTTAATAGAGGCATACAAAATGATCAGAGGGTTAGATAGGGTGGACAGCGAGAGCCTTCTCCCGCGGATGGAGGTGGCTAGCATGAGGGGACATAGCCTTAAATTGAGGGGTACTAGAGATAGGACAGACGTCAGAGGTAGGTTTTTTACGCAAAGAGTGGTGAGGCCGTGGAATGCCCTACCTGCAACAGTAGTGAACTCGCCAACATTGAGGGCATTTAAAAGTTTATTGGATAAGCATATGGATGATAATGGCATAGTGTAGGTTAGATGGCCTTTAGTTTTTGACTTCCCACGTCGGTGCAACATCGTGGGCCGAAGGGCCTGTACTGCGCTGTATCGTTCTATGTTCTATGATGTGTGATATACGATGCGGATAAAGGGCAGCTATCTCCAGCGTACCTACTTAATGACCTAGCCTGTTTGTAGCCTGTTCTTTGGGGGGGGTGGGGGGGGGGGGGGGGGGGGGGGGGGGAAGTGGGGGGGTCCAGAAAGGTTTGCATTTATCCAGTACCTTTAATGACCTCAGGCCCTCCCAAGGTGCTTGTCAGCTAAATAAACACTTCTGAAATGTCGCCACTATTGTAATGTCGATAATGTGGCAGTCAGTTTGTGTGCAGTAACTCACACAAAGAGCATTGCAGTAATGGCCAGGATATCTGTGTTTGTGATGTTGATTGAGGAATCAATCATTGGGCAGGGCACACAGGATACCCTCACTGCTCCCGTCCTCAACACAGCGCCCTGGAATATTTTAAATCACATGCCTCAGTTCAACATCTCATCTGAAGAAACAGCACCTTTGGCAGTGGAGCACTCCTTCAATCCTCCCATGCAAAGTCAACCTTTCATTTTCGTGCTCATGTGCTGGAGTGGGATTCGAACCCACAGCTCCACCCTCAGAGGGTGAAGCGTTATCCACTGAGTCACAGCTTCTCCTATTTTGTGCAGCACTTAGAACATAGAACATAGAACATAGAACGATACAGCGCAGTACAGGCCCTTCGGCCCTCGATGTTGCACCGACATGGAAAAAATCTAAAGGCCATCTAACCTACACTATGCCATTATCATCCATATGCTTATCCAATAAATTTTTAAATGCCCTCAATGTTGGCGAGTTCACTACTGTTGCAGGTAGGGCATTCCACGGCCTCACCACTCTTTGCGTAAAAAACCCACCTCTGACCTCTGTCCTATATCTATTACCCCTCAATTTAAGGCTATGTCCCCTCGTGCTAGCCACCCCCATCCGCGGGAGAAGGCTCTCGCTGTCCACCCTATCTAACTTACCTCGTGATATTAATTGATTGCACCCCTTGTGGTAGTCAGCACTGTTGTATTATATTGTATATACTGGCATTACGGTAAGTTCCCTGTGCTACAGGTACGGGGGTAGATCCCTACCTACTGGCTCCGCCCAGTAGGCGGAGTATAAATGTGTGTGCTCTCCAAGCAGCAGCCACTTCGCCAGCTGCTGTCGGAGGCCACACACCTCTGTGTAATAAAACCTCACTTATATTCTACTCTTGTCTCTTCGTAATTGATAGTGCATCACCCCTGCTCCCAATTTGGCCTTCCGACCATTCGTTCTTTAATTCCGCCTTGCCGTGTCCTCGATCTCCCAACTCCCCGTACCTCTTGAGAGTATCTATCCCGCTTTTGGGGCCCTGGTAAGTGTTCAGTAGCGTGCACGGGATAATGGAACACAAAACAGCCCAGTCTGTTAATTGCTTTTCGCGACAGGATTAATCTCTGCCTCCGGAGAGTCTGTCCCATCACTGATGAGCAATCGCACTTTCAGAGTTCATTTTAACTTTAAAGCCATGACATGAATTCCTTAAACAAAAGACGAACAAGCGACTAGATCAGGGGTGGGCAAACTACGGCCCGCGGGCCGCATGCGGCCCGCCAAAGGTATTTCTGCGGCCCACCAAGTCATTAAAAAAAAAAAAAAAAAATTTTTTTAAAAAAATTTTTTTTTTTTTTTTTTAAATTTTTTTTTAAGGTTAATGGGGGGGGGGGCTGTTGGGTTACTTACTGGTATAGGGTGGATACGTTGACTTGAGTAGGGTGATCATTGCTCGGCACAACGTCGAGGGCCGAAGGGCCTGTTCTGTGCTGTACTGTTCTATGTTCTATATGAGGCGCCCAGAATCATAACCGGGTGAAGTAATTATTTTACTTAATATACTATGCGGCCCTTTGTGAATTGTGAATTTCTGAATGTGGCCCTTGCACGGAAAAGTTTGCCCACCCCTGGACTAGATAGTCGCCAAATTCTGTGGCGCCACATCCACAGGAAAAGGTTTAACTTCTCAGATAGAGAAAGATCACAACTTTAAGGGCAAAATAAGCCTTTTGCTTATTAACCTTGAAATGTAAACACAGGGGTTGGTTTTGACCCCCCCCCCCAGATAGTGTAAAACGGGTGTTAATGAATTGCCTCTTTTACAAATCTTCCCACATCAAGGCAAATAATAATAACCTTTTATTGTCACAAGTATGAAGTTACTGTGAAAAGCCCCTAGTCACCTGTTCGGGTAGCTGGGGAATTGAACCCGCGCTGCTGGCCTTGTTCTGCATCAAAAACCAGCTATCTAGCCCACTGAGCTAAAATACACATCAAGAGAAACACAGAGATGAGTTGACAGCACGCTATTACAGCCCAATCCCACACAATTCCATTTGTGTCTTTGTAACATGGGGGGGGGGGGGGGATTTTCTGCTTCTCGACGGCGTCAACATGGCCTCGGGAGCAGCAACTCTGACCCCTCCAGGGGACCAGCATGGCACTGGAGCGACCTACGCCGCTCCAGCTGCCGATCCCGGCGTCAGATGGGCGCTGCGGGTCTGCGCATGCGCAGTGGGACCGGCGCGCAATCCGCGCATGCGCGGTGTCTCCCTTCTCCGCGCCTGCCCCGACGCAACATGGTGTAGGGCTACAGGGGCCACCTTGGAACAAAGGAGCCCCCCCCCCAACCCGAGAGGCCAGCCCACCGATCGGTGGGCCTCGATCACGGGCCAGGCCAGAGCAGAGGCCCCCCCCCCCCCGGGGTCGGACCCCTCCCTCCCTACCACCCCATCAGTCTACCCCCCCCCCCCGGATCCACCCACACCGAGGTCCCGCCGGGTAAGACCAGGTTAGAACGGCACCGGCGGGACTCAGCCTTTTCTTGTACGGCCACTCGGCCCATCCTGGGCGGAGAATCGCTGGCGGGGGCCCGTTAGACCGGCCCCCGACCGTCGCCGCGCCAACCTTGCTGCCGGTCTTTGGAGAATCGCATCCCGGTGTGTCGGGGCGGCGTGCCGAGATTCCCGCCGGTCACGTCGATTCTCCAGCCCGGCCCCGGGGTCAGACATTCCCGCCCGGGATGTCTACAAACATCTAAAGGGCGTCTTTCCAATCTCAATGTTCTCTCTCTCGGGCTTTCAAAGCAATTGCGTTCAAATTAACGATTTGTAAATACTCCTGCTGGAAAAGATATCTGGGACCTCCTGGCGTTGAATATCTGACGATTTGTGTACAGACGGAATCAATCAGGCCGCTTTATATCCGTTTTAACTGCTCCCCTCTCTGGCCTCTAACTAACTAAACAGTGTATCAAAGTAAGCTTAATGAGTGAGCTGCATTTTAAGCAACTTCGCAGCTACTAAATTATGATGCCACGGAGCTGGAACGTTTTTTTTCTCTGACACAATCCTATTGTGTTCTAAGCCCGCACATTTTCACTCACTATAGACAGCTCCTGGGGAGCTCTGCTAATATATATCATTCATTTTTTTTAAGATCGCACACTTAAATGTCAAAGAACGGAAACAGTCGAAAACAAGCAGGGTGGGTGGGGGCGGTGGGGGGGGGGGGGGGGGGGGGGGGAATGAATAAGTGCCACCCTTATGGAAGCCACCAGCAGTGTATGACAATGATATTAAAGGACATTGACCTCCAGGTTACTAAGCAGATGGTGAGGATAAGGGCCCACTTATTATACCCATTATAGAGCGGTACTGACAGGGAGTGGCTCCGAGGGAATAAAATAGCACTTGATTTATAATCGGAGCCGAAGTTAGGAGTGGGATCATAGAATCCCTCCAATGCTGAAGGAGGCCATTCGGCCCATTGGGTCTGCACCGATCCTTCGAAGGAGCACTCTATCCATATCCACTCCCCCGTCCGCTCCGACCCATCCGCGTAACCCCATAACCCAACCTGCACAGCCCTAGACACTAAGGAGCAATATATCATGGCCAATCCATCAAAGCTGCACATCTTTAGACATTAAGGGGTAAATTAGCATGGCCAATCCACCTAACGTGCACATCTTTGGACTGTGGGAGGAAACCGGAGCCCCCGGAGGAAACCCACGCAGACACGGGGGGGAGAACGTGCAGACTCCGTGCAGACAGTCACCCGAGGCCGGAATCGAACCCGGGTCCCTGGCGCTGTGAGGCAGCAGTGCTAACCACTGCTGACACTCTTTCTGCTGTCTGAAATGTTCTCCCTATCGCCGCTTTGGAGAGTTACTCTGGAGGGAGGGGGGGGGGTGGGGTGTAGAATTTGTGAAGCTGAGCGACCCACCCCCACACCCCACTCCAGGTAGCGGGGGGGGGGGGGGGGGCGGGGGGGGTGCCACCGCCACAGCGTGGGGCCCACAACATGTCTGAAAAAAAAAACATTTTCTTCACTCCCCACCTCATGCCTGCGTCTGGTGATGTTCTTCGGCAGCCATTGCCAAGCCTGCCCTAACGTGTCTGCCTCTCACTGTCTGAAAGCTTCCTCAGTAATTACTATTAAAATATTCCGCCGAAATCTATGTGATGGAATCTCATTATAGACAGGCGTACCTGCTGCTTTCATTCTATATATATTCAGACTAAGAAATATTCTCCAAACTGCGTCAATGCTTAAATCTAGACCACTTGTGTTGAGCATAAGGTAACTATTCCAACGTCTTTACATTAAGCTTCTGTTCACCCCTTAATAGTTTAACATCAATAACAGGCCAAAGCACTGTGACCTTGACAAACTAACTAAGCAGGAACGGGCAATGATGTGTACAAGGTTAGTGGCCAACAGACAAATGATGATAAAATATATCTCAGTGCTGAAACAATAGCTGTATGTCTTGTGTGACATATTGCACCACTTCCAGACTTTGAATCACACAGCAATTTATTTTGAATCTGCATTAAACTATATTTTATTGTTATAATAAAGCAACTGCCACAGAGAGGGGGATTTTATAGTGTCCAATCTTCAAGTTGTTACATTATCTTCACAGCTCAGAAATCATGGTATTCAAATTCATCCTTATAATAACTGTCATTAAAATAATGAAATCAATCTGAAAGGTATGACAGTAAAAACCTTGTCATGAAAATTTACAGCTTATGATCAACCTGCCAATCACTTTTGATAACCTGGTGCAGAGCGCATGTCACCTGGTGTCCATTTGCCTCTCAACTGCAACACATATACTTGTGCTGTGTCTTTGGGATGGCAGTGTGGTTAGCCCTGTTGCTTCACAGCTCCAGGGTCCCGGGTTCGATTCCCGGCTTGGGTCACTGTCTGTGCGGAGTCTGCACGCTCTCCCCGTGTCTGTGTGGGTTTCCTCCGGCTTCGTCCCGAAAGACGCGCTTGTTAGGTGAATTGGACATTCTGAATTCTCCTTCAGCGTACCCAAACAGGTGCCGGAGTGTGGCGACTAGGGGATTTTCACAGTAACTTTGGTTTTTTTTTTTAAATTAAGGGGCAATTTAGCATGCACCTACTCCTGCACATCTTTGGGTTGTGGGGGGCGAAACCCACACAGACACGGGGAGAATGTGCAAACTCCACACGGCCAGTGACCCAGAGCCGGGATCGAACCTGGGACCTCGGCGCCAGGAGACTGCAGGGCTAACCCACTGCGCCACCGTGCTGCCCGACAGTAACTTTGTTGCGGTGTTAACGTAAGCCTACTTGAAAATGAAAATCGCTTATTGTCACGAGTAGGCTTCAAATGAAGTTACCGTGAAAAGCCCCTAGTCACCACATTCCGGCACCTGTTCGGGGAGGCTGGTCCGGGAATCGTACCGTGCTGCTGGCCTGCTTGGTCTGCTTTAAAAGCCAGCGATTTAGCCCAGTGTGCTAAACCAGCCCCTTGACAATAATAAAAGATTACTATTATTATAGACATTCTGGACCGCCCCATTGGGTCCCAGGAGCAATTATAAACCAAAGTCCAACACCCAGCCACATGGGGAAACATTGGATATCTCGTGAATGGCCCAGTATCTGGAGGACGTTACATAGATCGAAGGGCTTTGAAAACATTGGAATTAGAATTTCAAAATAATGAGTGGCTTCCAAAGTAGGTCAGCCAGATGATAGGGGGATAAGGCTTGAAGCAAAACGGGGCAAAGTCGGGCGATGTAATGGAGATGGAAATAGGCGGGTCTGAGTGCTGGTGCCACGATGAGATCAGTAGGTCATCTCGGGATCAACTGCGTCACCGAGGTTGTGAACAGGCTGGTTTCATCTCAATCTACTGCCAGGGAGAGGCAGGGAGTCAGTTAGGAAACTGAGTTTGGACGGGAATCAAAGACAATGGCTTCCACCTTCCCCATATATAATTGGAGGGCCTTTCCAATCACCAGGCTGGATGTGGAGAAAGCAATCTGATAAGTGGAATCATAGAATCGCTACAGTGCAGAAGTGCATTCGGCCCATTGAGTCTGCACCAACCCTCCAAAAGAACACCCTAGCCACACCCAACACCCCGCCCTATCCCCATAGACCAAGCTCGGGGTAATTTATCATGGCCAATCCACCTAATCGGCACATTTCGGAGGAAACCCACACAGACACCGGGGAGATCGTGAAAACTCCACACAGACAGTCGCCCAAGGTCGAAAACCAACCCGGGTATCTGGCGCTGTGAGGCAGCAGTGCTAACCACCGTGCCACCGTGCTGTGGAAGAGTTGAGAGAGGTGGTGGTGAGGTAGAGCTGGGGGTCATCAGTGTACGTGGGAAAATGAACATTGTGCTCTCGGAGAGTGAGGTAAGCAGGAGAGGGGGATGGACGGTAGGAAATATAGGGCTAAGGTTAGCTGACATCACCCAAACTCCGAAAGGCCGCAGAAACAATCAACAACAGGCCTGACAATTCTATTTGTTGCAGTGTTTCTTGTTAGTGTCTGCAACTCTCTCTCCCACAGATACAGCAACGTGCCAAAACTAATTGTAACATCTCAGCCAAAACACCTCAAAGAACCATTGGACATCAAAGAATCATAGAATCGCTACAGCACAGAAGGAGGCCATTCGGCCCATCGAGTCTACACCGATCCTCCAAAAGAGCACCCTACCCAGACCCACTCCCCTTTCCAATTCCCGCAGCCAACCCGAACTTTGGACACTTAAGGAGCAATTTAGCACGGCCAATACACCTAACCTGCACATCTTTGGACTGTGGGAGGAAACTGGAGCACCCGGAGGAAGCCCACGCAGACATGGGGGAAGGTGCTAACTCCACACAGGCACCAAAGTCGGAATCGAACCCGGGTCCCTGGCACTGTGAGGCAGTTGTGCTAATCATTATGTCCCTCTCCCCGTGTCTGTGTCGATTTGCTCTGGGTGCTCCAGAGCCGGTGAGGTGGACTGGCCATGCTAAATTGTTCCTTAGCGGCCAAAGATATACAGGTTAGATTACGGGGATAGGGCGGGTGAGTGGACCTAGATAGGATGCTCCTTCAGAGGGTTGATGCAGACTCAATGGGCTGAATGGCCTCCTTCTGCACCATAGGGATTCTACGATTCTGTGAAAGTCACCATCTTGAAGTGGAAATATACCGGCCGTTCCTTCACTGTCACTGGGTCAAAGTCCTGTAACTCCCTCCCTAACAGCACAGTGGGTGTACCTCCACTTCATCGTGCAGTGGCTCAAGAAGGCAGCTCACCACCACCTTCAGAGGGCAGTTAGGGACTGACAATCGATCCAGCAAACTGAGAGTGGTGAGTCCAATAATCTCTGGGTGTGGAACGTCCTCCTGAAGCCCTTGTTGGATTTATTTGTGATTATCTTCTCCCTTTCCGGGTGGAAACACCTTCTGCACATTTTCCCTATTAAACTCTTTTCTAACCCGAAACTCCTCTGTCAGCTCATCACTCAGGCATCTTGGCCTGAGGTCCGCAGTCGCTGGTTATCTCTGTCTCTGCCGCCTGTGAGATTCCCGGCAGCTTGGGGTGGCTTCAATGGGAAAACCCATTGATAAGCGCTGGGAAGAGAAAATCCCGCCACCAGCAAATGGCGCACCACCGACAGATACACGGCTGGGGGACTTGTTTCTTTGAGAAAAAAGAGAGCCATTTCCTCCTGATTGGAATAAGGTCTGGCATTGTTCCGGAAAATCCTTTCCGTAACTTCTCCAAACCTCTCTATCCTTCTTATTGGGCGGCACAGTAGCACAGTGGTTAGCACGGTCGCTTCACAGCGCCAGGGTCCCGGGTTCAATTCCCCACTGGGTCACTGCCTGTGCGGAGCCTGCACGTTCTCCCCGTGTGTGCGTGGGTTTCCTCCGGGTGCTCCAATTTCCTCCCACAAGTCCTGAAAGACGTGCTTGTTGGGTGAATTGGACATTCTGAATTCTCCCTCTGTGTACCTGAACAGGCGCCGGAATGTGGCGACTGGAGGTTTTTCACAGTAACTTCATTGCAGTGTTAATGTAAACCTACTTCTGACAATAAAGATTATTACAACACAGAACCAGAAACAGTTCAGGACACTGTGCAACCTGGGGTAACTTCGATTCCGTGCTAGTTTGAGACCAGCGCTTTTCCCTGGTTTTTACTTTCACTGAGCATTTACCTTTTAGCCCATACTCTGTTTTTTGATTTGGCGCCAATTTTCTTCCCTAATTTTGGGCAGCACGGTGGCGCAGTGGGTTAGCCCTGCTGCCTCACGGCGCCGAGGTCCCAGGTTCGATCCCGGCTCTGGGTCACTGTCCGTGTGGAGTTTGCACATTCTCCCCGTGTTTGCGTGGGTTTTGCCCCCACAACCCAAAGATGTGCAGGTAGGTGGATTGACCACACTAAATTGCCCCTTAATTGGAAAAAATGAATTGGGTACTCTAAATTTATTAAAAAAAAAAAAAAAAAAATTTCTTCCCTAATTTTAACCTGAAACTTGCAGAGGCATTCTGGGAGGACACAGTTCAGGTGGTCTTTGACAAGAGAGGGTCAGCATTGAGGTGGAGGGGGGATCAGTACTGAGGGATTGCTGCACTGTTACAGGGTCAGTACAGAGGAAGAATCGAACTGTTGAAGGGTCAGTATTAAGGGTGAGCTGTATTGTCAGAGTCAGTATTGAGGGAGTGCGGCACTGTCAGAGGGTCAGTATTGAGGGAGTGCGGCACTGTCAGAGGGTCAGTATTGAGGGAGTGCGGCACTGTCAGAGGGTCAGTATTGAGGGTGAGCTGCATTGTCAGAGTCAGTATTGAGGGAGTGCGGCACTGTCAGAGGGTCAGTACTGAGGCAGTGCTGCACTGTCAGACGGTCAGTACTGAGGGAGTGCCGCACTGTCAGAGGGTCAGTACTGAGGGAGTGCTGCACTGTCAGGGGGTCAGTATTGAGGGAGTGCTGCACTGTCAGAGGGTCAGTACTGAGGGAGTGCTGCACTGTCAGACGGTCAGTACTGAGGGAGTGCTGCACTGTCAGGGGGTCAGTACAGAAGGAGTGCAGCACTGTCAGAGGGTCAGTAGTGAGGGAGTGCTGCACTGTCAGAGGGTCAGTGCTGAGGGAGTGCTGCACTGTCAGAGGGTCAGTACTGAGGGAGTGCCGCACTGTCAGAGGGTCAGTACCGAGGGAGTGCAGCACTGTCAGAGGGTCAGTGCTGAGGGAGTGCTGCCCTGTCAGAGGGTCAATACTGAGGGAGTGCTGCACTGTCAGAGGGTCAGTACTGAGGGAATGCTGCACTGTCAGAGGGTCAGTACTGAGGGAGTGCTGCACTGTCAGAGGGTCAGTACTGAGGGGGTGCTACACTGTCAGAGGGTTAGTACTGAGGGAGTGCTGCACTGTCAGAGGGTCAGTACTGAGGGTGTGCCGCACTGTCAGAGGGTCAGTACTGAGGGAGTGCTTCACTGTCAGACGGTCAGTACTGAAGGAGTGCAGCACTGTCAGGGGGTCAGTGCTGAGGGAGTGCTGCACTGTCAGAGGGTCAGTACTGCGGGAGTGCGGCACTGTCAGAGGGTCAGTGCTGAGGGAGTGCTGCACTGTCAGAGGGTCAGTACTGAGGGAGTGCCGCACTGTCAGAGGGTCAGTGCTGAGGGAGTGCTGCACTGTCAGAGGGTCAGTACTCAGGGAGTGCTGCACTGTCAGGGGAGTGACCTTTCAGAGGAGGTTGGAAGCCACACCCCTGTGTTCCAAATAATGATCTAGATGTTAAACATTCCATGGTGACATTCTACAGACCTGGCAATAGCCTTTCCCCTCACCAACTCCAGAAATGATTTTTAAAACGACAATTGCTGTGTGTCAACAGGCTTGGCATTAATCTCAAAACAACTGTGGTTGAGGGGATGATCGATGTGTCGAGGAGTGACGTGGAAACACCCTCCCCAGGAAAATAAGCCATTGATAGCAGTGCGGAGCATTGATTTGAGGGACACACCGATAGCTGAGTTCCTCACATTGCTGCCACGTAGGGAGGGGACATGTTTGAATCTATTTCTCCCCTCCAAGAGGAGTGGGTCCCACACCAGCCCTGTCTATTGTTTGCCCGGACTATGGCTTTAACCATTTGGCAGCAGCAGCAAACTTTCCATCTCACTGATTGTCTTTGCGATGGAGAGGAGATCTTGTGCATTGCTGAAGGCAGAGGATTAATCACTGGTGCTGCAACACTGCACTTTAGCTATGGGCAAATGTTGGAAAGGACAGTGAGTTAAAGCTTCTCCCTGTCTTCCTGTTCTGAAATAATTACAAGGTTGATTCATAAGAAATGACAGAATGTGGCTTTTTAAATAGAGATTTGAACTGCGGTATTCACTCAATATTTATCACTCCTCCTCTCTTGCTGACATGTTTAATAAAAGACTCTCTATTGTACATATTATTAATATTCTGAGTACATGAATTATTATCTCCCAGCACAAAGTGAGTGTTGGGATCTGAAGAAACAGCTTCAAGCTGCCTTGCTGGTAATTTAATATTCACACCGTCCTGTTAAATGGAGTTAACAGACTTGACTATATTTACCGCCTCTGTTTTCGTCCCCGCGCCACATCGTACACGAGGCCAACTTCATCTCTTGCCACGGTGAGGCTTCTCCTGGTAATTAACTTAAGGTACATCACCCAGGAGTCTCTCGCCCGCTCATTCCGCCAGCCATCGGTCGATAGGAAGGATTTTCTAGGTTGACACTCAACCTGCTTTGTCCGCGTTACGAACAACGTCCTTGGCCGCCAAGTCCCGGGCTGGGACTCGAACCCAGAACTCCTGGCTGAGAGGCAGTGACGTTTAACCCACTGCGCCACAGGACCTCCCGGTGTCGCTGTGGTCCTGGCTATTTGTTTCTGACACTCCTCGTTGGGTGTCAGGGAATTCGGGCTTTAATGTCGTCGGTTCAACGTTTCCACACTGGAGCATTTCAAGATTTTGAGGGCGGATGTGGGAAGGGTGTTTCCTCTCGTGGGAGAATCGAGAACTGTTTAAAAAGAGGTCGCCCATTTGAAATGGAGACGAGGAGAATTCATTCTCTCCGAGGGTCGAGAGTGTCTAGAATTCTCTTCCTCAAAAGGCAGTGCAAGCGGAGTCTTTGGGCGCGATTCTCCGACCCCACGCCGGGTGGGAGAATCGCGGGAGTGCCGGGCGAATCACGCCACGCCGCCCAGGCACCCGCACGCGATTCTCCCACCCCCCCCCCCAAACGGCGTGTCGCATTTTGCAACAGGCCGCTCGGAGAATCGGCGCTCCGGTCGAGCGGCGATTCTCCGGCCCAGATGGGCCAAGCGGCCTGCCTAATATGACCGGTTCACGCAGACGCCAACCACATCTGGTCGCTGCCGGCGTGAACAGCGCGCGACCGCTGAGTGTGGGTCCTGTGGGGGGCGGAGGGAGAATCGAGCACCAAGGGGGTGCTCAGGAGGGGTCTGGCCCGCGATCGGTGCCCACTGATCGTCGGGCCGGCGTCTCTGGAAGAGGCACTCTTTCCCTCCGCCGCCCCGCAAGATCACTCTGACATGTCTTGCGGGGAAGCGGAGGGGAAGACGGCAACCGCGCGTGCACGGGTTGGCGCCGACCAACCTGCGCATGCGCGGGTGACGTCATTCTGGCGCCGCCGGCCGCGTCATTCAGGTGGCGCCGCTTTGACGCAAGCGTCAAGGCCCGGCGCCCGAGATTGACGCGCTGCTGGGGGAGAATAGGGGGCGAGGAGCGGCCTCCGACGCCGGAGTGAAACACTCCAGGTTTCACTCCGGCGTCGGCATTTTGTCTCCCTTTGGGAGAATCGCGGCCCATGGGTTTGATTTCCCCGTCCCGCTTGTCCCAGAACCCGTGATTATCACCTGAAGTTAACGGATTGTTTGCTTGCCCGTCAGATTATCCGTTCCCGCCGGCGACGATTTCCACGGTGAACGTGAGTGGAAGATTTCGGCCGTTGAATATTTTTAAGGCAGGGTTGGATGGACGCATGATTAACAAGGAGGGAGTAAGGTTATCGGCGGGTGGTCAGGGATGTGAGGTTAAGGTTGCAGTCGGATCGGCCTCGATGGTATTGAATGGGGTCACAGTCTCGAGGGGCCGAATGGCTGTCTCCTGCTCCCAATCCGTATGTTCATATGTGGCTTTATCCCTGAAGGAGGTTTAGCTCAGTCGGATGGACAGCTGGCTCGTGATGCAGAGAGAGGCCACCAGCGTGGGTTCAATTCCTGTCCATGAAGACCCCGCCTTCTCAACCTTATCCCTCGTCTGAGGTGTGCTGACCCTCAGGTTAAATCACCACCAGTCAGCCCTCCCCCCCTCACAGGGGAAAGCAGCCTCTGGTCATCTGGGTCTGTGGCGACTTTACTACCCCTGATGGATGTAGTTTGCATTGGGAAACTGTTAGCCATGCAGCCCCCTGTGAAGCTATTACACTCAGAATAAGCGGGATAGGATCCATCTTATTTCCATCCAACCGACCAGCCAGGACACACCATTCTGCCTCTTTCTTGTGTTGTTGCCGCCACAAGGGTCTTGTGGGATTGAAGTGAGGACCCAATTATGCAATGGAATTCAGAGACAGGACAACCAAAATAGAACATAGAACATAGAACAGTACAGCACAGAACAGGCCCTTCAGCCCTCGATGTTTTGCCGAGCAATGATCACCCTACTTAAACCCACGTAACCCGTATATCCGTTACCCAACAATCCCCCCATTAACCTTACACTGCGGGCAATTTAGCATGGCCAATCCACCTAACCCGCACATCTTTGGACTGTGGGAGGAAACCGGAGCACCCGGAGGAAACCCACACACACACAGGGAGGACGTGCAGACTCCACACAGAGTGACCCAGCCGGGAATGGAACCTGGGACCCTGGTGCTGTGAAGCATTGATGCTAACCACCATGCTACCGTGAGGCCCCAATATTGTCCAAGCCATGTTTAAAACCAGGTAATTATATCTGAACACAGATTGGGGGGAGATCGATCTGTCCCTCCAGCAGGATCCAACATTCAATTAACTAACTGTCTAATCCTCAATTTCATTCGCGCACCTTTCACCCCTATCAGTTAAAGCCTTCACTCAGCCAAAGTCTATTAGTTTCAGGCCTGTCAACCCCAATTATCACAGCACCAATAATATTTTAGAATCGGCTTGTTTCGAACGTCTACCACAGGGTGTGGGGTTCGCTGGCTGGGCCAGCATTCCTAATGCCCATTCCTAATTGCCCTCGAGAAGGTGGTGATGAGCTGCCTTCTTTACCCACTGCACTCCACATTGTAGGTACACCCACTGTGCTGTTAGGGAGGGATTTTGACCCAGCGACACTGAAGGAACGGCCGATATTTTTCCAAATCAGGATGGTGATACCATAGAATTTACAGTGCAGAAGGAGGCCATTCGGCCCATCGAGTCTGCATCGGCTCTTGGAAAGAGCACCCTACCTAAGCCCACACCTCCACCCTATCCCCATAACCCAGTAACCCCACCCCACACTCAGGGCAATTTTGGATACTAATGGCAATTTAACACAGTCAATCCACCCAGCCCGCACATCTTTGGACTGTGGGAGGAAACCGGAGCACCCGGAGGAAACCCACGCACACACGGGGAGAATGTGCAGACTCCACACAGACAGTGACCCAGCCGGGAATCGAACCTGAGACTCTGGAGCTGTGAAGCAATTGTGCTATCCACAATGCTATCGTGGATACACTTCGGAAGGTGTAATGTGACAAGGAAGTATTCAGTGAATGGCCTGACGCTGGGAAGTTCTGAGGAACAAAGGGACCTTAGCGTGTTTGCCCATAGATGTCCAAAGGCAGAAGGGCAGGTTAATAGGGGGGTGAAAAAGTCCCCACATGTGACATTTGCCTTTATCAATCGGGGGATAGATTACAAAAGTAGGGAGGTCACGTTGGAGTTGTGTAGAACTTTGGTGAGGCCACAGCTGGAGTACTGTGTGCAGTTCTGGTCACCACATTATAGGAAGGATGTGATTGCACTGGAGGGGGTGCAGAGGAGATTCACCAGGATGTTGCCTGGGATGGAACATTTAAATTATGAAGAGAGGTTGGATGGGCTTGGGTTGTTTTCGCTGGAGCAGAGAAGACTGAGGGGTGACCTGATCGAGGTGTGCAAGATTATGAGGGGCATGGACAGGGTGGATAGGGAGCAGCTGTTTCCCTTAGTTGAAGGGTTAGTTACAAAGGGACACAAGTTCAAGGTGAGGGGCGGGAGGTTTAGGGGAGATGTGAAGAAAAACGTTTTACCCAGTGGATGGTGACGGTCTGGAATGCACGGCCTGGGAGGGTGGTAGAGGCGGGCTGCCTCACATCCTTTAAAAGGTACCTGGATGAGCACTTGGCACGTCATAACATTTAAGGCTGTGGGCCTAGTGCTGGCCAATGGGATCAGATAGGCAGGTCAGGTGACTTTCATGCGTCGGTGCAGACTCGATGGGCCGAAAGGCCTCTTCTGCATTGTATATTCTCTGTGATTCTGTGAGTGGGCAGGAGGGGAACCTGCAGGTGGTGAACTTGTTGGCCCAGCTGTAAACTTGGTAATTCTTTACCTGCATTTTGGTCATGCATGTTGACCATCGTCCTCTGTAGTTGTAAATGTTGCTCTTAAGTTCCTGGTAGAGTAGAATGGGTAAGCGTAGGTCAATTGGTACACACTGCTCTGCCAAACAAGACCAATGATGGTTGTGGAATCGCTACACTTAAAGGTGCCGCTCTCTAATGGAACGCTGCATTGAGTAGATCTGGCTTGGTCTGCCTACATTTGGGAATTCGGGACTTCACCGTGTGAATCATCCATTCAACTCGGCAGTTAGATTTAGGGAAAGAAGAAATTTAGAGATTTAGGGAAAGAAGGCAGCACGGTAGCATGGTGGTTAGCATAAATGCTTCACAGCTCCAGGGTCCCAGGGTTCGATTCCCGGCTGGGTCACTGTCTGTGCGGAGTCTGCACATCCTCCCCGTGTGTGCGTGGGTTTCCTCCGGGTGCTCCGGTTTCCTCCCACAGTCCAAAGATGTGCGGGTTAGGTGGATTGGCCATGCTAAATTGCCCGTAGTGTCCTAAAAAGTAAGGTTAAGGGGGGGGTTGTTGGGTTACGGGTATAGGGTGGATACGTGGGTTTGAGTAGGGTGATCATTGCTCGGCACAACATCGAGGGCCAAAGGGCCTGTTCTGTGCTGTACTGTTCTAGGTGCAGAGCTGTCAAATAGTCATCGGAAATCCTCGCCAGTTGAGATTCTCTGTTCCCAGCGGCAGCGCACCCTTGTGCATGGGTTTCCCGGTGGCATGGGATGGCTTCAATGGGGAATACCATTGCCAGGCGACGGGAAGAGAGAATCCCACCGCAGGCGGAATGACGCACAATCGAGAAACCCGCGGCTGGGGAACCGGAGAATCCCCAGTGTGATCGCTATTCCACTTCCCATACATATCCTGAAATGGCTTGCCAATAAATTGCAGACTGTTATCCGTGAATAGTTTTCTCGGCACATCCTAGAACCATAGAATCCCTACAGTGCAGAAGGGAGGACGTTCGGCCCATCGAGTCTGCACCGGCCCTTGGAAAGAGCACCCTACATCCAATGAACTGAAGCTAGCACTCAGTGTGTGAGCGACATTTGTGCTTGACGTACCTGCAATTGTTGAATAATGGGATACTTGGTAAAGTAATCAACGAACAAATCAATGCCTTGAACATGAAAGTGGTCAGATGCAACTTTGGACCAAGGATGGGAAAGAACTTCTTGTGGATTCGGTGGTTCTTTGTGCTAACTTAGTAAATGATCTTGACGTGCCATACACTTCTGAAAAATAACTTCAATGTCACTGTTCATTAAATTCTAACCACCGTGCATATTACAACAGTTTCTGGTACAGTCGGTCATGGGCAACCTGGCCAGAAAGGGGATGTCTAGGTTGCCTTCTCCATTCCTCTTCCTCCTCATCCTCCTTCTCTTGCTAATGCCAAGGGTTTAGAAATTTAGAACAGTACAGCACAGAACAGGCCCTTCGGCCCTCGATGTTGTGCCGAGCAATGATCACCCTACTCAACCCTACTCAAGCCAACGTACCCCCCCCCCCCAATTAACCTTATTTTTTAGGACACTAAGGGAAATTTAGCATGGCCAATCCACCTAACCCGCACATCTTTGGACTGTGGGAGGAAACCGGAGCACCCGGAGGAAACCCACGCACACACGGGGAGGACGTGCAGACTCCGCACAGACAGTGACCCAGCCGGGAATTGAACCTGGGACCCTGGAGCTGTGAAGCATTTATGCTAACCACCATGCTACCGTGCTGCCCTATGCTACCGTGCTGCCCCCTCATGATGGAGAGGTTGTGCAGTGCACAGCAAACCAACCCAGATCTTGACACCCACCCTGCTGAGTTCCGCAGGGCTCCTCCAGGGCAGCCCGTGGAGCTGATGTGTTGCTCCAGCTCTCGCACATGTCAGGTGGCACCATGACCTTCGCTGTATGCATGCTGTGTGATTGCACCGGAGGCATAACATGTGGGCAACAGCTAGCCTCTGTCGCTCGGTGGCCTCCCTTTGGTCTACCACGCACATGGACAAGAGACTGTCGCAGAATGGAGACTGTGACCTGTGTGATTCTCTCTCTCTCTCTCTCTCTCTCTCTCTTGCTCTGTCTCTGTCTCAGATAGCAGTTGCATTTACAGGAGTGGAATCCGATCTGGTTGCAGGGCATCTCAGAACTGTCATGTGACACCTGCAAAGTGATGTGTGGACATATAAGTGGACAACGTTACAAAAAGCTCCTACCTGGAAGGCACCCAATGCACAAGGGGTCATGGTTAGGGGAACTTTCACAGTTACTGACAATGGAGCCATCACCCTGCTTTAACACTGTAGCTATGGCAACAGCAGATGGTTGATTTCAGTGAGGATCTCCTGCTTGAAGCACAGATGGTTCACATACTGTTCCTCACTGAGGTTCAGCTGGGACGATTGCTCCTTTAACACTCAGAGTGGATGTGGCCTCCTGTTGAGAACCCCTTCCTCCCCCCCCCCCATCCTCCTCCTCCCCCTTCCAGTAACTTGTTGTGCTCTGGGTATCCTCGTTGACGGCTGCATCCACGTCTGAGAGAAAGTGACTTGCGCAGGAGCAAAGCCAATGCTTGCACAGAATTTGATGGAATTCTAGAAACCAACAAGCCCCTTTGATAATCAGAGCAAACAGCCAGTTGAAATCAACTCATCGGAACGTAGTTGATGATCTTATTTTCAGCGGGCACTGTTTCACACCCAGCACCAGGCTTCAGTGGAGGAAGGGGCCTCACCAGAACAGCAAACATGCGGGAATCCCTTCATTCTTCCACCTTTTCAAGCACTTTTTTCACATTCACCCCAACACTCTCAGTAATTCCCTCCCAATCCAACACATCCTTTGCCAGACCTTCGGTCATCCCCCTTCTTCTTTCCAGGCACATTCATCTCTTCTTTTCGCTCTCTTTACACCGCACCCTGATGGCCCCTCGTCATATCCTTTCAGGGCGAATAGCGGTGAAACGGTAATGTAACTGGGCCAGTGTTCCAGAGGCCCAAGCTGATGCTCTGTGGACGTGGGTTCAAACCCCAGCACGGCAACTGGTGAAATCTAGTTCAATTAATAAATCGTGGGATTGAAAATTAATCTCACTGATGAAACTATCACCAATTACTGTAAACACACACCTCCGCCCATTCCCCAGGCAAACGCTGCACAGGATGCCAAGGGAGGAATGAGATCAAGGGACTGAAATGGGCTGGGGGAAGAGTGAGGCGCGGGATGGGAGGAGTGAGAGAGTGAGGTGTGAGATGGGGGAGATCAGTGGGCTAGGCAGGGCTCTGAGTACTGGGGGAAGGTGAGTGTGATTCCCTCAGCACGATCGGTGCTTTGCTCCCATCCCCTTCAGCAAACATGCAGCAATCTTCCCGTTGTCTTCTCCGGATTATCAACAGTTGAGTGTTCGGCATCTGGTTTAGCTGGTTTAGCTCACCAGGCTAAATCGCTGGCTTTTAAAGCAGACCAAGCAGGCCAGCAGCACGGTTCGATTCCCGTATCAGCCTCCCCGGACAGGCGCCGGAATGTGGCGACTAGGGGCTTTTCACAGTAACTTCATTGAAGCCTACTCGTGACAATAAGCGATTTTCATTTTCATTTCATCTATTTGCCACCAAGGCCTTTCCTAGCGACCAGAGCCTTCTGCACAAGACATCATGAGAAAGGGAATCAAAGTCTCTCACTCCACTCCACTTCCTCTCTGGCACCAGTTTAGGCATTCGCGCTCCACATGGTAATCCATAGTTTTGGACGAGTAATCCAAGGATTTGAGCAAATATTCCATGAACCATGTAAACCTTGGATCACTAATCCAGAGATATGGGCTAGTAACCCAGAAATCCAGGAACCAATACAAAGAACAAAGAAAAGTACAGCACAGGAACAGGCCCTTCGGCCCTCCAAGCCTGTGCCGACCATGCAGCCTGTCTAAACTAAAATCTTCTACACTTCCTGGGTCCGTATCCCTCTATTCCCATCCTATTCATGTATTTGTCAAGATGCCCCTTAAATGAGTTGACAAGGAGAAGCTGTTTCCACTGGTTGGAGGGTCAGTCACCAGGTAGCACTGGTTAGAGGGATTTTGGATAAAAGGAATATGTGATGAAATGAGAAGAAGTAATTTGACTCGGTGAATTGTCGTGATGTGGGAATGTGGCGCCCGGAATGGTGGTGGAAGGCGTGTTCAGTGGTAACCTCCGAAAAGGCACTGCACAAATACATGAAGGGGGATCTTTGGCGGGGCTGTGACAGGGAGCAGGCGGGAGTGGGACTGATTGACCAACCCCACAAAAGAGTTAGCACAGGAACGAGGAAACAAATGGCCTCCTCTGAGCCGTAAGTCTGCGCCACAGTTTGACACGGGATTTGCAACAGTGATTACAGCAAGAGGATTTGGTTTTTAGAACTGAAGTCTCCCCCCTCCCCACCCCCCCACCGCACCCATCCCGCGTGATGCAAATGACCTCGACCCCGGCGACCCCCCCCCCTCTTCGGCGACCCAACCCGGCATCGCCGGTGGGCATAAACCCAGTGTCGCTGGCAAATCAGCGGCGAGACTCGCCGTGTCAAGCTCACAGCCACGGTGGCAGTAATGGGAGAGCCTAACCGAACGAGGCAAACTTTGAATGACAGCGTTAACTTTGAAACTATAATTAGATCAAATGAGAGGTGCCTGGGAGAAAAGTTAGCGCAGGGGAGAGGAATGCGCAGTTTTGCGGCTCACACTGTCAGAAGAGGCTGTGTTGTGAATTCTAACTCCCCCCTCCTCCCCAAACCCTCTCCCTACCCCCACCTCCTGCATCTGAGGCACCTTTGTGTGGCCGAGTTATAGAACATAGAACAGTACAGCACAGAACAGGCCCTTCGGCCCTCGATGTTGTGCCGAGCAATGATCACCCCACTCAAACCCACGTATCCACCCTATACCCGTAACCCAACAACCCCTCCTTAACCTTAAATTTTAGGACTCTACGGGCAATTTAGCATGGCCAATCCACCTAACCCGCACATCTTTGGACTGTGGGAGGAAACCGGAGCACCCGGAGGAAACCCACGCACACACGGGGAGGACGTGCAGACTCCACACAGACAGTGGCCCAGCCGGGAATCGAACCTGGGACCCTGGAGCTGTGAAGCATTTATGCTAACCACCATGCTACCGTGCTGCCCACGGTTATGAGGTGCTCACTGAGGCTGTGCGTGTAAATGGGGTCGCTGCGGTTAGCAGGCGGGAGAGATCAGGAATGAAGCGGTTAACAAGCGGGACCCGAGCGAGTATCGCTCCATTGTATCCCAGGAGGCTTCAGTCATTATTTCGCATGATGTCGGATGCCTATCCTCTAGGGGGGGAGGGGGGGGGGGGGGGTCTGCGAGCCCCAGTTGCACACTGCAAGACACATCTGCTTGTGGAATAAACAAAACATCAGCTTCGGGAGCCTCGTTCTCAGCCTGATCCAAGGTGACATTTTTCAGTTTTTAATTGGGATTTAGCTGCTCCACCTGAAGTTTTTGTTCCGTCTTTTTTTTTTCTGCTGATGAAAGCACATCTTGTCTGATGGTTATTACCTGTCATGACTGGGTCATGTTGATGCAGCGGCTCTGAGCGCCGAGTAAAGCCAGTAATATCTTCACCGTTATTATCCTGTTAATTTTCAGGCTGCTTTAGAATGGGGCGGGCCAGGTTGGTAGTCAGTGCCCCAGTGGCGGCTGCTGGAGCCAATGGAGCAATATCGATTCTTTCTAGCTTCTCTCTCTCTCTCTAAAACTCCAAACGTCACACTTCGGAGTCACACACTGGGTGTCACATGTTGGCAAAATGTTGGAAAATTATAAATTCTCAAACTTCAACAAAAGAATGTAAACAAAAATCTATCTGTCACTCCCTGGATCTTAACCGCTCCCCAAGGAAATGAACAAAGCAACGAGGAAATGGAAACTGTTGACAGTAAATTAGCCTGCAATTGATAGGAAGGTATCCCTATTTAGACCCTCTATTTCCTTTACAGCATCTAGGCAGATTAGGCCAGGTTCCACTGGTTGTCACAGACTGGGGGGGGAAAGGCTGAGACTATAGTCACCATAGTCCCTGATGGCCCCTTTGAGGGGGGAGGGCTGACTGGTGGTTATTTAACCTGAGGATCACCACACCTCAGGGGAGGGCCAAGGTTGAGAAGGCGGGGCCTTCATGAATAACCTCAGCCGGAACGGGAATTGAACCCGCCCTGCTGGCCTCCCTCGGCATCGCAGCCAACCAACTGGGCTAAATCGGCCCCGGCGGCAGTGCAGAGGGATCTGAGTGCCCTCGTACATGAGTGACAACAGGACCACGTGCAGGTACAGGAAATAATTAGGGAGGCACATGGAATGTTGGTCTGTTGTTGGTGAGCAGGAGTATAAAAGTGGGGAAGTGTTGCTATGACTACCACAGGGCATTGGTGGGACCACAACTTGGAAGAGTGTATACAGTCTTGGTCTCTTTATTGAAGGAAGGGTATACTGGCATTGGGGGCAGCTCAAAGATGGTTCACTGGGCTGATTTCTGAGCTGATCGGGGGTTGTCCTGTGAGGAAAGGTTGAACAGGGTGGCTCCACACTCATCAACGTTTCAAAGAATGAGCGATGATCTTACCGAAAGCGATAAATATTTTGAGAGGGGTTGACAGGGTGGATGCTGAGAGAATGGTCCCCCTCACGGGTGAACTTTGAACTGAGGGACAGTTTCAAAGTAAGATTTAAGATGGAGGTAAGGAGAAATGTTTTCTCTCGGAGGGTCGTTAATCTTCAGAAATCTCTTTCCCGAAGAGCGGTGAAGGTTGGATCAGTTGATATAAACAAGGCTGAGTTGGACAATTCTTGAGTTGTGGGGGAGTCAAGGGTTCTGGGATGGAGGCAGGAAAGTGGGGTTGAGGCCACAATCAGATTAGCCGTGGTCTTTATTGAATGTTGGAGCAGGCGAGGTGGGTTAAATGGCCTACTCCTGTCCCAAACTCTGAAGAGCTTGACCGGAATTGTCCGGCCGTTCACCGACGGGGGGGTTCTCTAGTCCTGCTGGCAGAGCACCCCTACCTGTGGGTCTCCCGGTGGCGTGGCGGAGGGGCTTCAACAGGAATTTCCAATGGCAAGCAGCGGGAGCCGAGAATCTCACCGTCAGCGCGCGCCGCCTCCTGCTGCCGAGACACAGGAGGGCAGCACGGTAGCATAGTGGTTAGCACAGTTCCTTTACAGCTCCAGGGTCCCAGATTTGATTCCCGGCTGGGCCACTGTCTGTGCGGAGTCTGCATGTTCTCCCCGTGTCTGCGTGGGTTTCCTCCGGGTGCTCCGGTTTCCTCCCACAGTCCAAAGATGTGCAGGTTAGGTGGATTGGCCATGCTAAATTGCCCTGAGTGTCCAAAAGGGTTAAATGGGGTTACTGGATTAAGTGGGGTTACTGGGTTACGGGGATAGGGTGGCGGTGTGGGCTTGGGTAGGGTGCTCTTTCCAAGGGCCGGTGCAGACTCGATGGGCCGAATGGCTTCCTTCAGCACGTAACTTCTGTTATGGGAAGAGGTGCTTTCAGAACCCCAAAATGTATCATGGAGTTCAATCAATCCCCACCTTTAATGGATTGTTGCTTTTGAAGCACACGGTTTGTTCCCCAGGTGTAGTATTACAATTATGAACATGTGGATTTAGCACAGTGGACTAAATTATTGGCTTGTAATGCAGAACAAGGCCAGCACGCAGGTTCAATTGCCATACCAGCCTCCCCGAACAGGCACTGGAATGTAGCGATGAGGGGCTTTTCACAGTAACTTCATTGAAGCCTACTCGTGACAATAAGTGATTATTATTGCTGCTTGTTGTCAATACTCATCTAGTCCATTAGTGTCCTTCAGGAAAGGAAATCTGCCGTCCTTACCCAGTCTGGCCAACATGTGACTTCAGGTCTGGCCCACGTGTGTTTTCAGATCGACAGCAGTGTGGTTGACTCTGAAATGACCTGGCGTTCGAGGGTAATTAGGGATGGGCAATAAATGTTGGCCCAGTCAGCGACGCCCACATCCCATTACCGAAGAAATATGGTGGGACTCTAGAAGCTTCATATTGATGGAACCAACCAAATTGGCAAAAGAGAGCTGGAAGATAGCCTGGAGAATGCTTTAGTTACAATTTCCTGAAACCTTAGGCTGGATTCTCCGTTCCAGCAGCTAGGTGGCAGCTGAAACAGAGAATTTGCGGGTGTTTTACAACGCCAAAATCGGTGCCAAATCCTCACCGATTCCGGGACTGATGAGGGGCCAGCAGTGACACCAGATTAAACTCCCGGCTCCTGTGCAGAAAATGGCCGGAGAATGGGCGGGTCGATGGCCCGCAGCGGTCACGCCGTACAACATGCGCGGACCTGACCTGCCACACGCCACCCCACAGGTCTCCCCCTGGCCACCTCCCACCAGACCCCCCCCCCCCCCCCCAGCATTCACAGAAGCCCCACCCCCGGCCAGCAGCATGGATACCGGCCGTAGCGTGGCGGCACTGGACACAATCCACAGCAACGGTGTGTGGCGCGCAACGCGATGATGCCATTTTGGAGGTGGGGGGGCGGAGATTCGGAAACTGGTGTCACACCGGCTCCGCCCCCAATTTGGGCGTCAGAATGGATTCTCCACCCGATCGCCGATTACGATATCAGCGTCAGGCAACGGAGAACACCCACCCCATATATTTTAACATTGGCAGGGCAGAAGCTAGAGTTGTGCAATAACAATAATAGTAAAAATAATAATCGCTTATTGCCACGAGTAGGCTTCAATGAAGTTACTGTGGAAAGCCCCTAGTCACCACATTCCGGCGCCTGTTCGGCGAGGCCAGTACGGGAATGTGGCAGGGTTGAGAATAGTCTCAAGTGTAAGGTTCACTGCAGAATAAATTCCATATTAAATTTGAACTACATACTCCAGCGACAAACAAGGAGCTTCGACTTAAACAAAGCCAGAAACCTAGGTAGGAGGAGAGACTTGGCTGAAGTTGATTGGGTAAATAAAGTTGTGGTAATAAAATAAAGAGCGGGAAACGTTTAAAGAAAAAATTCAGTCGGGTCAACAATAATACATTCGATTGAAAAACAAAAAAACAGAAAGAAAAACTCATCTGGAGCTCACTAAGGAAGGTAAGGATCGAATTAGGTTAAAAGAAGAGGCTATAATGTGGCACAGAATAGTAACAATAAACCTGAGAGTTGAAAGTGTTTTAGAGTCCAGCAAACCAGTCGATGTAGTATATTCAAATTTTCAAAAGGCTTTCGATAAGCTGCCACACACTAGATAAGGCCTCGTGGAGTTTGGAGTAGTAGATTGGCATGGGGAGAGGATTGGTTAATTTGCTGATGATACAAAGCCAGGTGGCAATGCAAGCTGTGCGGAGGACACAAAGAGATTGCCAAGGGACAAAGACAGGTTAAGCGAGTGGGCGAATAGGTACAAAATGGAGTATAATGCAGAGAAGAGTGAGAATATTCAAGGTTTAATATGCGAGGGGCAAAGTTTTGAGAAGATGTGCGAGGGACTTTTCTTTACACAGAGGGTAGTGGGTTCCTGGAACTCGCTGCCGGAGGAGATGGTGGAAGCAGGGATGATAGTGACATTTAAGGGGCATCTTGACAAATACATGAATAGGATGGGAATAGAGGGATTCGGACCCCGGAAGTGTGGAAGATTTTAGTTTAGACGGGCAGCATGGTCGGCACAGGCTTGGAGGGCCAAAGGGCCTGTTCCTGTGCTGTACTTTTCTTTGTACTTTGTTCTTTATTTACTTGGACTGTAAGAATAGAAAAGCAGAATATTTTTTAAAAGGTGTGAAACTTGAAAATGTTGATGTTCAGAACATGAGACATTAGCACACAGGTGGAGCAAGCGATTTGAAAGAAAAATGACAAAGGCCTATATTGCAATGGGATATGGGAGTACAAGAATAAGGGAGACTTGCTTCAATTGTACAATGCTTTGGTCAGACCAAGCCGAGGTGATGCTTGTATTTTTGGTCTCTGTATTTAGGGATACTTCCAATGGAGGTGGTGTAACAAAGATTCATGAGACTAATTCCCGGGATGAGACAGGGTTGTAATATAATGTAGTATGAGGAACGGTTGAGGACTCTGGGTCTGTACTCGGAGTTTAGAAGGATGAGGGGGGATCCTATTGAAACTTACAAGATACTGAGAGACCTGGGGCTGGATTCTCCCCTACCCGGCGTGACGGAGGGTCCCGGAGTAGGGGAGTGGCGCCAACCACTCAGGGGTCGCGCCTCCCCCAAGGTGGGGGCCAGCCCCGCGCCGGAGCGGTTAGCACCAGAAGACTGGCGCAAAAAATCTGCGTCCCCGGTGCGGGGCTGGCCGAAAGGCTTTCGCCGGTCCACGCATGCGCCGGCAGTGACGTCAGCAGCAGCTGCCGCTGACGTCACTGCCGGCGCATGCGCGATGCGGAGTTCTCTTCCGCTTCCGCCATGGCGGAGGCCGTGGTGTCGCGGAAGGAGAAAGAGTGCAGCCAGGGCACTGGCCCGGCCCCTGATCGGGGGGCCCCGATCGCGGGCCAGGCCACCGTGGGGGCACCCCCCGGGGTCCGATCGCCCCCTGCCCCCCCAGGACCCCGGGGGCCCGCTCGCGCCGCTGAGCCCGCCGTTCCAGAGGTGGTTCAAACCTCGGCGGCAGGAGAGGCCTCCCAGCAGCGGGACTTCGGCCCATCCGGGCCGGAGAATCACCGCAGGGGCCTCTCCGATCGGCGGGGCGAGATTCCTGCCCCCGCCACTTCCTGGGTGGCGGAGAATCTGTGCAACGGCGGGGGCGGGATTTCAGGCGCCCCCAGGCGATTCTCCGACCCTGCGTGGGGTTGGAGAATTTCGCCCCTGGATAGAGTGGACGTGGAGAGGATATTTCCACTAGTAGGAGAAACTAGAACCAGAGGACACCACCTCAGACTAAAGGGACGATCCTTTAAAACAGAGATGAGGAGGAATTTCCTCAGCCAGAGGGTGGTGAATCTGTGGAACTCTTTGCAGCAGAAGGCTGCGGAGGTCAAATCACTTAGTGTCTTTAAGACAGAGATAGATAGGATCTTGATCAATAAGGGGATCAGGGGTTATGGGGAGAAGGCAGGAAAATGGGGATGAGAAAATATGATGCCTGTATGAAAGAGTTAAATGATATGGTCAGGTTGTATAGGCCTCTCCTTGAATTTAGAGTGGTGAAGAAAATGAAATGAAATGAAAATCGCTTTTTGTCACAAGAAGGCTTCAATGAAGTTACTGTGAAAAGCCCCTAGTCGCCACATTCCGGCGCCTGTTCGGGGAGGCTGGTACAGGAATTGAACCGTGCTGCTGGCCTGCCTTAGTCTGCTTTAAAAGCCAGCGATTTAGCCCAGTGTGCTAAACCAACTGAGGCATTTAAAGTGTTAAAAAGGTTTTATGGGGTGGGGCAGATAAACTATTTCCTCTGGTGGGGTTTTCAGAGCAACAGGACATCATTGACAACGAGAACCTGGCTATCGAGGAGTGAACTCAGGAAGCAATTTTCACACAAGGTGGAGTCAAAATCTTCAATTGTTCCTCCGAATGGGCGGTCACGCCATCAGTCACTCAAATGCTCAGTACCGAAGTAGTTTAGCTCAGTTGGCTGGGCAGCTGGTTGGTGATGCGGAGCGAGGTCAACATTGTAGGTTCAATTCCCGTGCCAGCTGAGGTTACTCACTAAGGCCCCGCCTTCTCAACCTTGTCCCTCGCCTGAGGTGTGGGTGACCCTCAGGTTAAATCACCACCGGTCAGCTCTCCCCCTCAAAGGGAAAGGCTGTCTATGGTCATCTGGGACTGTGGGAACTTGATGTTAGAGGAATTCTGTTTTGGTCAGGGTATCGAGGTGCAAAGGTTGGTCAATAAAGTTAAGATACAAATGAACCAGGATCTCGCAGCATGCCTTGGAGGCTGAGTAGGTATTTCTGTTCCTGATACACCGTGTATTGTTACCTAGGGACTCCGCCAGGGAAGAAGAGGGAGAAGTCTTGGCCTGTGAAGATTGGCGGACTCCATTTCAAGGAGGTCCACCGCTTTTTCAAATCAGAGAGGGGTCTGTTATAATATGCACTCACACACATCATGAGGTAAAGACAGGCAGTGATAGACACCCAGGTTAGCCAATCAACACACAGGACAGAACACAACCAATCACTAGACAGAACATTAAAGGGGGGCTTCCCACTATAAAATACAGGAGGCATCAACACTCCGCCTCTTTCTACTGGTGACAACTGTAGTGACAGTCAGGGTGTATATATTAGTTAGCACCTTCCACACGTGGCTCAGGGCTAGCCTGGTTTAGTTAGGTAGAGTTAGTATACTTAGAGTAGTAGAGTGTCAACCCACAGCAAGCTGTGTGCCTTGTAACAGAAGTTCAATAAATCTTATTGAACCAACGTCTAAGTTTGGTGTCTGCTTTACAGTCTAACTGCATCCAGTTGCAGTCTGTGTTACTCCAGGGCTAATAACCCAACAGGGTCTGGGTTGATGTGAGCAGTGAATTCTCAGACAGGTATCCAGGGCGCGATTCTCCGCCCCCCACGACGGGTCTGAGAATAGCGGGAGGGCCTTCCCGACATTTTGCCCGACCTCCTGCTATTCTCCCCCCCCCTCCCCCCCCCCCCCCCCCCCCCCCCCCCCCCACAGCCGCCCCACGACACGAATCGCTGCTTGCCGTTTTTTTACGGCGAACAGCGATTCTCCCCTATCCGATGGGCCGAGTTCCCAGGCCTTTACGGCCGTTTTCACGAACTCAAACACACCTGCTATCACAGTTCGTGAAAACGGCCGCAAAGTGCCGTTCTGGAGAACCATGGCACCGACTGGCACGGCCGCACCACGGCCGTGCCAAGGGTGGCATGGGCCCGCGATCGGTGGGCACCCCGAACCCCGCGCACTCTTTGTTCCGCCGCCGCCCCACTGGATCAGTCCGTGGGGCGGCTGAGGGGCATGATGGCCCGCGCATGCGCGGGTTTCACGCATGCGCGGGTTTCACGCATGCGCGGGTTTCACGCATATGCGTGATGACGTCATCCGCGCATGCGCAGGTTGGAGCCGTCCAATCCGCGCATGCGCGGCTGACGTCATCGTGCGCGTCAGCCGCCGTTACCCTTGGCGCGCGGGCTTAGCTAGCCCCGACCAGGGAGCAGAATCGGGTCCAGGGAGGGGGCGCGGAGGCTGCCGTGAAACACGGCCAGTTTCACGGCAGCCTTCACGACTCTCCGCATTTGCGGTTTGAGACAATGAGAGAGTCAACATGAGACAGAAATCTAGAGTTTGTTACGACTTCACTAAAGCTCTGAGCGTCATCCGATTGGAAAAGCACTCAGCCATAAGGGAGGCTTGTTCTCACCTGTTAGCTCCTTGGTGTTAATGTCGCATTGCTGCGCTTGTCAGGAACACTCTAGCTCTGCTCTATTTTAGAGCCATAGAGATTTGACAGCACAGTAAGAGGCCCTTCGGCCCATCGTGCGTGTGCCCGCCATCAAGCACCTATCTATTCTAATCCCATTTTCCAGCACTTGATCCACACCCTTGTGTGCTCGGGTGTTTCAAGTGCTCCTCTAAGTGCTTCAAAAATGTTGTGAGGGTTCCTGCCTCTACCACCCTTACAGGCCGTGAGTTCCAGACTCCCACCACCTTCTGGGCGAAAATGGTTTTGCTCAAATCCCGTCTAAACCTCCTGGCCCGTTACTAAATCTACTAAGGGAAAAGGTTCCCTCCGGTCCACCTGATCCCCACAATCCATCTGGTCCACTGGGCCTTATGTCACCTTAACACTACAACACCTTGTATCTCTGTCTCTTGTGTAGCTGAAAGAGTTTTATTGTAGTTGTGACTATCTGATTGTCAACCTGAGTATCTGCTGGTTTGGAGGGGAGGGGGAAGCAGGGTGTTTTTTTTGTTCTTTTAACAGGATATTGGCGTCGCTGGCTAGGACAGCATTTTTATAACCCGCCCCTAAATGCCCCTTGAGAAGGTGGGGATGAGCCACCTTCTTGAGCCCCCATAATCCCTCAGGTGTAGGTCCACCCACCGTGCTGTTAGGGAAACAGTCCGGATTTTGACCCAGCAACAGTGAAGGAACGGCCGACTTATTTTTAAGTCAGGTTGGGGAGGGGCCTCGGAGGTGGTGTTCCCTAAGCGTCTGCTGTCCTTGTCCTTTTTGGAAGGTGAAATGAAATGAAATGAAAATGGCTTATTGTCACGAGTAGGCTTCAATGAAGTTACTGTGAAAAGACCCTAGTCGCCACATTCCGGCGCCTGTCTGGGGAGGCTGGTATGGGAATCGAACCGTGCTGGGCCTACTTTAAAAGCCAGCGATTTAGCCCAGTGAGCTAAACCAGCTGTCAGAGAATGCTTGGCGAGTAGCTGCAGTGTATCTTGAAGACGGTACACACGGCTGCTACTGTCTGTCAATGCAGCATAGTGAATGTTTGTGGATGGTGTCCCAATCAAGCGGGGCTGCTTTGCCCTGGATGGTGTCGAGCTTCTTGAGTGTTGCTGGAGCTGCACTCATCCAGGCAAGTGGAGATTATTCCATCACACTCCTGACTTGTGCCAAGCCGCGATAAAAGCAAAACATCCTCAGTTGCACACTCTTCCCCCTCTCCCCTCTGCATTTTTGTTTTGACCATATGAGTCCCTTTAAGAGTCCTTCTTTGATAGGTGCTTCAGGTTGGAGTTTCCTGAGCTGGTTTGGAGCTTGTCACAATCAGGGAAAGCACGCTCAGAAGGAGAGAGCAGTTTGCCCAAACCTGGAAAACATTTGTGTCTGTCAAAAGCACAGTCAGGAGTGGGGTAACAATCTTTCAGAGCCAGCATTAGCTCCATGGAACACCGACAGGAGCTGCCCTCAGAGACCGGATCCGACCAGTGGCTGCGGCAAATACAATTCCACCAGTAACCAGCGCCAACACATCACTGACTCCCACTCCCTGTGTGTCAGTATCTTGGCTGTAAAATTATACAAGCTACAAATCACAAGTGAAAATAGGCATCGCCTCTTCAAAGGAGGAAGCTGAAAGTGATTTATGACTTTCCTTTCAGAGCATGTTAGTCACGGGTGCATTTTTGCACCTGGACCATTATGTGGAAACAAGGGTGATCTTTCAAGACAGCAGAGGAGATTCAAATGGGACAAGTAAAAGATTAGGCAGATTCAATCTCTCCAGTGAGATCAGCTGACCCCCAAAGGCCTTTACCCAAAAATAGAGAAAGTTAAAGCAGATATAGAATCCATTCCCAGTGTTCATTCGGGACCGAATTCACAAGCTCACTCATGGAAAACAGGAATTGTCACCACTCCACTTCGAAATACGGGGTTTGCAACATTTAGTTGGGGGTTGCTCCGGGAAGTGGCTTGTGGGGCCCACTTTGACACCTTGGTTGTGTTTTACGAGGTGGCCAAAGGGCCACTAAGGACAGTCGGACCACCAGGGTAACATTCGAGTTAATGCGGAGCGTCCTGGACCTGCCTTTCGAACAAACGGACCACGTCAGAGGTGAAACGTGTGCAGAGATGCCCCCTTCACTGGGTTCATTCCAGTGGGAGGAAATGTTAAAGAAAACCCCTGCCGGTTTTACCTGTGAGAATTCCACCTTCCAGCTTGCAGTGCTCGTCCCCGACAATAATTCAGATCTGGGCAGAAATTAAGGGCAGCACGGTAGCATGGTGGTTAGCATAAATGCTTCACAGCTCCAGGGTCCCAGGTTCGATTCCCGGCTGGGTCACTGTCTGTGCGGAGTCTGCACATCCTCCCCGTGTGTGCGTGGGTTTCCTCCGGGTGCTCCGGTTTCCTCCCACAGCCCAAAGATGTGCGGGTTAGGTGGATTGGCCAGGCTCAATTGCCCTTAGTGTCCTAAAAAAATAAGGTTAATGGGGGTTGTTGGGTTACTGGTACAGGTATACGTGGGCTTGAGTAGGGTGATCATTGCTTGGCACAACATCGAGGGCCGAAGGGCCTGTTCTGTGCTGTACTGTTCTAATTCTAATTCTAAATCTTCGCTGGATGTCAATTGGTGACAGCTACAGAACGCGCTCCTTCGTGAGGATATTTTACAAAGAGCGCAGGAACACAGGTCATCCTTCACCTCAATGTTCTTCATAGAATTTACAGTGCAGAAGGAGGCCATTCGGCCCATCGAGTCAGTCTGCACCGGCCCTTCAAAAGACCACCATACTCAAGCCCACACCTCCACCGCATTATCACAAACCAACCTAACCTTTTGGACACTAAGGGACAATTTAGCATGGCCAATTCACCTAACCTGCACATCTTTGGACACTAAGGGCAATTTAGCACGGCAAATCCACCTAACCTGCACATCTTTGGATTACGGGAGGAAACCCACGCAGACACGGGGAGAACGTGCAGACTCCAGGCAGACAGTGGCCCAAGCTGTGAATTGAACCTGGGACCCTGGAGCTGTGAAGCAACTGTGCTAACCACTGTGCTACCATGCCACCCATGGGGAGGTGATGGACAAGCACTGTGAAAACTATTTTTACAGCTCCAGGTGCACAAATGTAGTGTGCGTGAGTTTGTGTGAGTGTGTGTGTGAGTGTGTGCAAGTGTGTATGCGGGTGTGTGTGTGTGGATATGTGTGTGTGTGCGTCTATGTGTGCATGTGTGAGTGTGTGTGAGAGTGTGTGTATGTGCGAGTCTGTGTGTGAGTGTGTGTGTGTGTGTGTGTGAGAGTGTGTGTATGTGCGAGTCTATGTGTGTGTGTGTGTGTGTGCGAGTGCATGTGTGAGTGTGTGTGTGTGTGTGTGAGAGTGTGTGTATGTGCGAGTCTATGTGTGTGTGTGTGTGTGCGAGTGCATGTGTGAGTGTGTGTGTGAGTGTGTGTATGTGCGAGTCTGTGTGTGTGTGCGAGTGCATGTGTGAGTGTGTGTGTGTGTGTGAGTGTGTGTATGTGCGAGTCTATGTGTGTGTGTGTGCGAGTGCATGTGTGAGTGTGTGTGTGTGTGAGAGTGTGTGTATGTGCGAGTCTGTGTGTGTGTGTGTGTGCGAGTGCATGTGTGAGTGTGTGTGTGTGTGTGAGAGTGTGTGTATGTGCGAGTCTATGTGTGTGTGTGTGTGTGCGAGTGCATGTGTGAGTGTGTGTGTGTGTGTGAGAGTGTGTGTATGTGCGAGTCTATGTGTGTGTGTGTGTGAGAGTGTGTGTATGTGCGAGTCTATGTGTGTGTGTGTGTGTGCGAGTGCATGTGTGAGTGTGTGTGTGTGTGTGTGAGAGTGTGTGTATGTGCGAGTCTATGTGTGTGTGTGTGTGTGCGAGTGCATGTGTGAGTGTGTGTGTGAGTGTGTGTATGTGCGAGTCTGTGTGTGTGTGCGAGTGCATGTGTGAGTGTGTGTGTGTGTGTGAGTGTGTGTATGTGCGAGTCTATGTGTGTGTGTGTGTGCGAGTGCATGTGTGAGTGTGTGTGTGTGTGTGAGAGTGTGTGTATGTGCGAGTCTGTGTGTGTGTGTGTGTGCGAGTGCATGTGTGAGTGTGTGTGTGTGTGTGTGAGAGTGTGTGTATGTGCGAGTCTGTGTGTGTGTGCGAGTGCATGTGTGAGTGTGTGTGTGTGTGTGTGAGAGTGTGTATGTGCGAGTCTATGTGTGTGTGTGTGTGTGTGCGAGTGCATGTGTGAGTGTGTGTGTGTGTGTGAGTGTGTGTATGTGCGAGTCTATGTGTGTGTGTGTGTGAGATTGTGTGTATGTGCGAGTCTATGTGTGTGTGTGTGTGTGTGTGCGAGTGCATGTGTGAGTGTGTGTGTGTGTGTGAGAGTGTGTGTATGTGCGAGTCTGTGTGTGTGTGTGTGTGCGAGTGCATGTGTGAGTGTGTGTGTGTGTGTGAGAGTGTGTGCATGTGCGAGTCTGTGTGTGTGTGCGAGTGCATGTGTGAGTGTGTGTGTGTGTGTGTGAGAGTGTGTATGTGCGAGTCTATGTGTGTGTGTGTGTGTGCGAGTGCATGTGTGAGTGTGTGTGTGTGAGAGTGTGTGTATGTGTGAGTCTATGTGTGTGTGTGCGAGTGCATGTGTGAGTGTGTGTGTGTGTGTGAGAGTGTGTGTATGTGCGAGTCTGTGTGTGTGTGTGTGTGCGAGTGCATGTGTGAGTGTGTGTGTGTGTGTGTGTGAGAGTGTGTGTATGTGCGAGTCTGTGTGTGTGTGCGAGTGCATGTGTGAGTGTGTGTGTGTGTGTGTGAGAGTGTGTGTATGTGCAAGTCTATGTGTGTGTGTGTGTGCGAGTGCATGTGTGAGTGTGTGTGTGTGAGAGTGTGTGTATGTGCGAGTCTGTGTGTGTGTGTGTGTGTGCGAGTGCATGTGTGAGTGTGTGTGTGTGTGTGTGTGAGAGTGTGCGTATGTGCGAGTCTGTGTGTGTGTGCGAGTGCATGTGTGAGTGTGTGTGTGTGTGTGAGAGTGTGTGTATGTGCGAGTCTATGTGTGTGTGTGTGTGCGAGTGCATGTGTGAGTGTGTGTGTGTGTGTGAGAGTGTGTGTATGTGCGAGTCTGTGTGTGTGTGTGTGTGCGAGTGCATGTGTGAGTGTGTGTGTGTGTGAGAGTGTGTGTATGTGCGAGTCTGTGTGTGTGTGTGTGCGAGTGCATGTGTGAGTGTGTGTGAGAGTGTGTGTATGTGCGAGTGTGTGTGTGTGTGCGAGAGTGTGAGTGTGTGTGTGTGTGCGAGAGTGTGAGTGTGTGTGTGCGCGAGAGTGTGAGTGTATGTGTGTGTGTGAGTGTGTGTGTGTGCGAGAGTGTGAGTGTGTGTGTGTGTGTGAGTGTGTGTGTGTGTGCGAGAGTGTGAGTGTATGTGTGTGTGTGTGTTGTAGTCACCTGGGGTGACCACATCCCGATTCCAAAATGGATACTCGCAAGGAGTGCAGGGAAAAATGGACAGCACTAGAAAAACAAGCAGGTGTAAGGTTTCCTGTGGATTGGAACCTGCAGAACCCAGACAGAACTGAAACCAATAGCCATTAGCATAGTAATGAGCTATCTCCGGGGACAAAAAGAAACATTGAAACAATCGGTACCAGGACAGACTCCCCGGCGCCAGTGGGAGCTAAAACAAAGGCAGGCCGACGGTCACATAGGGCCCGCCCAACGATCAGGGAACAACTCCGGTATTGGAGAGAATCGATACAAACGATTGGGACATGGTCCAATTAATTGGGACCAGGTCCAGGGTCCGCCCAAAAGGGCGCGAAACCCCTTGGGATATAAAGCAGAGTCCCCAAGGTCAGTTTGCTCTCTTAGAAGCTCTTGAGAACTCTTAACTTTCTCCATCTTCACCTTGGCATTTGGCTCTCAGCGACGAGAGGCCGCCAAGCACCAGCCAAGTAAGTCTAAGGTCAACGCACGCTATGAGATAGGCGCTCCTGGCTACTATTCTATACCAGTTCGATGCCAGCAGCATCAGAACCGGACAACGGCCATTGTTCCTCTGACTGAGTGGGCCACTTGAAGCTAAGTATAGGCTTTTAGTAGTAGTTGTAGTTTAGTGAGTAGAGTTTATGCATGAGTAATAATTGACTGTGTGTGTAAATAAATGTGCATTGATTTCAAACTTACTAACTGGTGTATCGAGTCATTGATCAGTATTCGGCTTTGAACCTTGTGGTGGTATCAGAAAGATACCTGGCGACTCTTGAGCAAAGGTAATTAAAACAGAGCAAATTAAGGAAAGCATAACGAGCAACAGTGTGTATGTGTGAGTGTGTGTGTGAGTGTGTGTGTGAGTGTGTGTGTGAGTGCGTGTGTGAGTGTGTGTGTGAGTGTATGTGTGTGTGAGTGTACGTGCGAGTGCGTGTGTGAGTGTGTGTGTGAGTGTGTGAGTGTGTGTGTGAGTGTGTGTGAGTGTGTGTGTGAGTGTGTGTGTGAGTGTGTGTGAGTGTATGTGCGAGTGCGTGTGCGAGTGTGTGCGAGTGTGTGTGAGTGTGTGAGTGTGTGTGTGAGTGTGTGTGAGAGTGCGTGTGTGAGTGTGTGTGTGAGTGTGTGTGAGTGTATGTGCGAGTGCGTGTGCGTGTGCGAGTGTGTGCGAGTGTGTGTGAGTGTGTGTGCGAGTGTGTGTGTGAGTGTGTGTGTGAGTGCGTGTGTGAGTGCGTGTGTGAGTGCGTGTGTGAGTGTGTGTGTGAGTGTCTGTGCGAGTGTGTGTGTGAGTGTGTGTGTGAGTGTGTGTGTGCTCTCCTGAAAGCAGAAGTGGAACAAAATCTGCCGCACATGACATACTTCCTTTTTAGTGATGTCATTCTGCAATTGGCATATTACAATACCCTGTGCCCACTTAGCAGCCCGAGGTGGAACCGGCACTGGCAGCTGAACTTCAGATTCTAGAACATCTCCACATCCAACGAGATTCTTGCAGACGGAATCCCAGGCAAGTTGGATTCAGAGCGGGATCCATAATGGAATTCAGAGGAGTGAAGTGTCCAGCGACTTTCAGAGACAGTGCGACAGGGCGTCAGTTATGGATTGTCGAGGGGCCAATTTACAGGAGGGCATTCCTGCAGCCCCATCCAACTGTGAACTGTAGATTGAACAAAGAACAAAGAACAAAGAAAATTACAGCACAGGAACAGGCCCTTCAGCCCTCCCAGCCTGCGCCGATCCAGATCCTTTATCTAAACCTGTCTCCTATTTTCCAAGGTCTGCTTCTCTCTGTTCCCCGCCCATTCATATACCTGTCCAGATGCATCTTAAATGATGCTATTGTGCACACCTCTACCACCTCTGCTGGCAAAGCGTTCCAGGCACCCACCACCCTCTGCGTAAAAAACTTTCCACGCACATCTCCCTTAAACTTTCCCCCTCTCACCTTGATATCGTGACCCCTTGTAACTGACACCCCCACTCTTGGGAAAAGCTTGTTGCTATCCACCCTGTCCATACCTCTCATAATTTTGTAAACCTCAATCAGGTCCCCCCTCAACCTCCGTCTTTCCAACGAAAACAATCCTAATCTACTCAACCTTTCTTCATAGCCAGCACCCTCCATACCAGGCAACATCCTGGTGAACCTCCTCTGCACCCTCTCTAAAGCATCCACATCCTTCTGGTAATGTGGCGACCAGAACTGCACGCAGTATTCCAAATGTGGCCTAACAAAGTCCTATACAACTGTAACATGACCTGCCGACTCTTGTACTGAATACCCCGTCCGATGAAGGCAAGCATGCTGTATGCCTTCTTGACCACTCTATCAACCTGCGTTGCCAGGGTACAATGGACCTGAACTCCCAGATCTCTTTGTACATCAATTTTCCCCAGTGACTATTCTCAGCATCTTTGCCTGACGTACAATGAATGGGGAGGGGTGAGCTCCGTCAAGGGTCCTCACCACTCTGTGTATAAAAATAACCCCAGCCCCACCACTAGTACCAGCTCATGAGTGGACTGACAATCAGTCGCCTCCAAACATCTGCCGAGCTGTTCCCCCGTGTCACACACTCTGCAGTTAATAGCAACAGGATCAGGCCATTCAGCCCCTCAGGCCTGCTCCGCTGTTCAAAATATTCATAGAACATAGAACAGTACAGCACAGAACAGGCCCTTCGGCCCTCGATGTTGTGCCGAGCAATGATCACCCTACTCAAACCCACGTATCCACCCTATACCCGTAACCCAACAACCCCCCCCCCCCCAACCTTACTTTTTAGGACACTACGGGCAATTTATCATGGCCAATCCACCTAACCTGCACATCTTTGGACTGTGGGAGGAAATCGGAGCACCCGGAGGAAACCCACGCACACACGGGAGGACGTGCAGACTCCGCACAGACAGTGACCCAGCCGGGAACCGAACCTGGGACCCTGGAGCTGTGAAGCATTTATGCTAACCACCATGCTACCGTGCTGCCCCTTCATGGCTCTTCATCTTGCTCTGTACCATTTCCCCGTACTATCCCCAAATTCCTTGACATGATTAATATCCAGGAATCTGCCAATTCTGTATTGAGCATGCTCAATGATTGGGCTTCCAGAGTTTTCAATGGTAGAGAATTCAAACGATTCACCATCCTCTGAGTGAAGAAGCCCCTCCTCCCCTCAGTCTGAAATGGCCTGCCCCTTATTCTGAGACCATGGTTGTGATGTAACAGCCTCATCGCGCCTGACTTGGTGTCGACACAGGGCTGCTGAATCTCGCGAGAAGTCTCCCAAGATTCAACCAAACCTCGCGAGCCGCGACGCTCTGGATCTCGACCTTATTGGGTGAAATCAAAATCAGTAGATTTAAATGAACTATTAGAGGTTTTTGAAATGTGCATGTGCTGGATTTTCTCGCCGCGCTCACCTGGGACATCTCGCCAGGGTGCCATTTAGTCCTGGTTTTCCACAAACATGGACCCGGTGTCGTGGCAGCAGGGGCGTCTCCCGGGCTTTTGGGCACCCCTGGGTGGTCGCAGACAGGGACGGGGGGGTCTCCTGGCACTCCCACTGGCACCTGGGCACCACCACCCTGGCACCTTGACACTGCCACCCTGGCACCTTGGCACTGCTACCATGGCAACTTGGCACAGCCACCCTGGCACCGTGACACTGCCACTGGCACCTGGGCACCTTGGCACTGCCACCATGGCAACTCGGCACAGCCACCCTGGCTCCTTGGCACTGCCACCCTGGCATCTTGGCACTGCTACCATGGCAACATGGCACTGCTACCGTGGCACCTTGGCACAGCCACCCTGGCTCCTTGACACTGCCACTGGCACCTGGGCACCTTGGCACTGCCACCATGGCAACTCGGCACTGCCACCCTGGCACCTTGGCACAGCCACCCTGGCTCCTTGACACTGGCACCTGGGCACCTTGGCACTGCCACCCTGGCACCTTGGAACAGCCACCCTGGCTCCTTGACACTGCCACTGGCACCTGGGCACCTTGGCACTGCCACCCTGGCTCCTTGGCACTGACACCGTGGCACCTTGGCGCTGCCAGCCTAGCATTGCCCAGGTGGCACCTCCAGGCTGGCAGGTGCACCTCCCGGATGCCCGGGGGGGGGGGGCACTGCTGAGGGCTGGGTCCTCAGGGGAGCCCATGCCCTTGAAAGGGGGGCTGAGGGGAGTATGAAGGAAGAGTTGGTGGAGGGCGAGTATGAAAGAACCTCATAGAAATGGGGGGGGGGGGTGGGGGTTTGGAGGGAGGGGTTCCTGAAAGGGGGGAGCCCAAAAGTGGGGCGGGGCGGAGAGGATTGAAAAGAGGGCTGGCCCTCAGTATTCCCATAGCGGGGTGTCTTCACTTGTGGGGGGGGTGGTTGTGAGGTAATGCCCGTGCATGTGTGGGGGGAGGGGGTAACATTGCCTGTCTGTGGGGGGGGGGGGGGGGGGCATGGGGGGACGTCAAGCCCATTTCGAGGTCAGGGCACCCATTCAAAATGGCGGCCCGATCTCTGCGGAGTCAGTCTCGTTGGCTCCCCAGTGATGAAGATTATTCTAAGTGAGGACTAGACCGGGAAACTCCCCAAGGCCCCAAAAAAAAAAAAATATGGACCTGACCCAAAAACAAGCTGGTGACGAACATGCTGGGAATTCGGAATTCGAAACACAAACACCAACTTAGCAAATGGCGGAGCAGGCTCGAAGGGATGAAATTTAAAAATGAAAAATAAATGAAAATCGCTTATTGTCACAAGCAGGCTTCAAATGAAATTACTGTGAAAAGCCCCTAGTCGCCACATTCCTACTCCTGCTCCTAATTCATATGTTCAGATACTATCTCGGCAGAAACACCCTTCTACTTAAAAAAGAAAAGGTTTGTTTTTTTTTCCACGCTTTCGCTCTGGAAGTTACTTAAAGATGGATAAAGTTACTAATGCACACACATGCTCACCCAAAGATCAGTTGCAAATGAAGATATACCAGTCCACGCAAATCCAGATTTGTTCATATTCAGTCAAGTTTGATGTGTTTGGACGTCAAGGTTTTGCATCGTCTCAAGTCAAGGCCTTGCAGTTGTAGAGTTGTCTCGGCAGCTGTGATGGCTCACACTGTTGAATTGCCGGAGGTTGCTTTCACAGGTAGCTCGGAAAACGGGTAGTTCTGGAGGCAAGTCACCCGATTCATTGTTGTCCTTCCAAATTGGGGTCGGTCTTGACACGAGCAGGTGCGACATCCCACAATGCTGTGGTCATTGTAATCCACTTTTAGAAGCTTCCAGGAGCTTGGCCAGCTTGCAGTTCCAGAGACCAGGTGACCTGTGGCAGCCATCTTAAAGATCCGGCAGGTCCATATTTAAAAGAAAGAACATTTTTTAATAGTCTTGGGTCTGCTTTGCATAACACTTTGATACAAGGAAAGTAGCTCATCCATTTCAGAGGACAGTTAAATGTCAGCCACATTACTGTGAATCTGGAGTTCATACATGACCAGGTAAGGACGGCAGATTCCCTACCCTAATGGGTGCTTATGACAATCCAGTCGTTCCATTGTCATTGATCTATTTTTATTTATAAGTTTAGAGTACCCAATTCATTTTTTCCAATTAAGGGGCAATTTAGTGTGGCCAAGCCACCTACCCTGCACATCTTTGGGTTGTGGGGGCGAAACCCACGCAGACACGGGGAGAATGTGCAAACTCCACACGGACAGTGACCCAGAGCCGGGATCGAACCTGGGACCCTCGGCGCCATGAGGCAGCAGTGCTAACCCACTGCGCCGCCGCGCCGCCAAGTCATTGATCTGGGGCTGGTTTAGCTCACTGAGCTACATCGCTGGATTTTAAAGCAGACCAAGGCCGGCCAGCAGCACGGTTTGATTCCCGTACCAGCCTCCCCGGACAGGCGCCGGAATGTGGCGACTAGGGGCTTTTCACAGTAACTTCATTGAAGCCTACTCGTGACAATAAGCGATTTTCATTTTCATTTCAAATTACACAATCTCAGACGAAAGGGATGATCCTTTAAAACAGAGATGAGGAGGAATTTCTTCAGCCAGAGGGTGGTGTATCTGTGGAACTCTTTGCCACAGAAGGCTGTGGAGGCCAAATCAGTGAGTGTCTTTAAGGCAGAGATAGATAGGTTCTCGGTTAATAAGGGGATCAGGGGTTATGGGGAGAGGCAGGAGAATGGGAATGAGAAAAATAGCAACCATGATTGAATAGCAGAGCAGACCCGATAGGCCGAGTGGCCTAATTCTGCTCCTATGTCTTATGGTATCGGAACCTGGCAGCGACTGCTGCCCAGCCCAATGCCACTAGTTCACTGGTTGAAATCAGCTGGGTGGGGGATTGTGGGCTGGGAGTTGGCCCAGCCTTGTGATTCAATGGACAAGGTCAAAGGTTAGGGAGCTCCCGTACCTCCCTAATCACGGGCACAGATGGGCGGCGATGATGAGACTGGATGGTACATTTTCCGTTGGCACCGCCTGTGCCCAGAAAGCCCCTGCAATCAGTGCCATTGATCTCGCCACCACAAAAGCTATTCTGTGAAAGGAGCTTATAGCAATCCACAGCTGGATAAATAATCATCTGCTTCCAGTCTTGTTTATTAACAGCTGCTGCTGTGTCGGAAATATCAGGGTCCTCCCAACATCAAGAACCCAGCGTAGGCCAGGCAGTGTTTTGTCAATCAATATCAGAACATTTCTTGATGATTTTCTGCTCAATTAAGTACAGTCAGGGAACTGGATGTATGAAGCTGCTGAGATACACAAATGTACAGGAGCAGATCTGGCAGCCTGCACACTCAGCGCTACTGCGAAAACACACAGATCCCATCGCTCCGCACCTCTCATTTCAACTGTCACCCAACTGAAGCCTCTCCAGGATTCCATGTCATTGCACTCGGCATGGACTTCACGGCCTGAGATCAAATACTGTGCCACAGAGCCCTTCCTCACTAATACCAGAGACAGGGCACCAGCGCTCCTTTACTGAACACAGCTCCACGTTGGGACGCATCAGGGTTAGTGGATCAGAGCTCCATGCTGGGACCCATTAGGGTTAGTGGATCAGAGCTCCATGCTGGGACTCATTAGGGTGAGTGGATCAGAGCTCCATGCTGGGACTCATCAGGGTTAGTGGATCAGAGCTCCATGCTGGGACTCATCAGGGTGAGTGGATCAGAGCTCCTCGCTGGGACTCATTAGGGTTAGTGGATCGGAGCTCCATGCTGGGACTCATCAGGGTTAGTGGCTCACAGCTCCGCATCGGGACTCATCAGGGTTAGTGGCTCACAGCTCCACGTTGGGACGCATCAGGGTTAGTGGATCAGAGCTCCATGCTGGGACTCATCAGGGTTAGTCTCCACAGCTCCACGTTGGGACGCATCAGGGTTAGTGGATCAGAGCTCCATGCTGGGACTCATCAGGGTTAGTCTCCACAGCTCCACGTTGGGACGCATCAGGGTTAGTGGGTCAGAGCTCCATGCTGGGACTCATCAGGGTTAGTGGATCAGAGCTCCATGCTGGGACTCATCAGGGTTAGTGGGTCAGAGCTCCATGCTGGGACTCATCAGGGTTAGTGGATCAGAGCTCCATGCTGGGACTCATCAGGGTTAGTGGGTCAGAGCTCCATGCTGGGACTCATCAGGGTGAGTGGATCAGAGCTCCATGCTGGGACTCATCAGGGTTAGTGGCTCACAGCTCCGCATTGGGACTCATCAGGGCTAGTCTCCACAGCTCCACACTGGGACTCATTAGGGTTAGTCACCCATACCTCCATGTTGGGACTCACAGGGTTAGTCACCCATAGCTCCATGCTGGGACTCATCAGGGTTAGTGACCCTCAGCTCCATGCTGGGACTCATTAGGGTTAGTGGATCAGAGCTCCATGCTGGGACTCATCAGGGTTAGTGGCCCACAGCTCTGCACTGGGACTCATTAGGGTTAGTCTCCACAGCTCCACATTGGGGCTCATCGGGGTTAGTGGCTCACAGCTCCGCAGTGGGACTCACCAGGGTTAGTCCCCACAGCTCTGCGTTGGGTCTCATCATAGTTAGTGACCCTCAGCTCCATGCTGGGACCACTATAATTGTAATTCTGGGACAACCATAATTGTCGCTCCAGCAGTAGTGTCTTTGGCCTTGTAACCTTTCTGTGACCCTGAGGCTGACCCTGGCTTTAACTGACTATCCCAGATCCCCCCCCCGCCATGGCTGACTCCCTCTCTGATGAACTAGAAACACCTGCCTTCCAGACAGCACTCTGAAGGTTAGAGCCAGGAGCAAGGTTGAGGTTTGGGCACAGCTTAGGGCTTAGAGTAGCAGTAGGGTTAGCAATTGGGCTAGGTCTATCGTTAAGATTAAGACTCGGGTTAAGATTAGGTTTAGGTTTAGGGTTTAAGGTTAGGTCCAGGTTTAGGGTTAAGCCATTTATAAAATGGTTTCTTTCATACAAGTTGTGTGGACTTCGCTCGCTAGGCGAGCATTTGTTGTCCATCCCTAATTACCCCTTGAGAAGGTGGTAGTGAGCTTCCTTCTTGAACCGCTGCAGTGCATGTGGTGTAGGTACACCCACAGTGCTGTTAGCGAGGGAGTTCCACGATTTTGACCCAGTGACAATGAAGGAACGCTGATACATCTCCAAGTCAGGGTGGTGAGTGACTTGGAGGGGAACCTCCAGGTGGTGGGGTTCCCATGTGCCTGCTTCCCTTGTCCTTCTAGATGGTAGCCTACGTAGCTTTGGAAAGTCCTATCGAAGGAGCTTTGTGAGTTATTGCAGTGCATCTTGTAGATGGTACACACGGCTGCGATAGTTCGTCGGAGGTGGAGGGAGTAAATGTTTGTGGATGGGGTGGCAATCAAGCGGGACTGCTTTGTCCTGGATGGTGTCGATCTTCTTGAGTGTTGTTGGAGCTGCGCTCATCCAGGCAAGTGTTCCATTACACTCCTGACTTGTGCCTTGTGGACAGGCTTTCGGGAGCCAGCAGGTGAGTCACTGGCTGCCGGATTTGTAGCCTCTGAACTACTTTGGTTGCCACAGTATTTATATGGCTAGTATTTATATGGTAATCCCAGAATATTGCTAGTGGGGGAATTCAGTGATGACAGACCATTGGATGTCAAGGGGCAATGGTTAGATTATCTTTTGTTGGAGATGGTCATTGCCTGGCACTTGTGTGGCACATAGTTATTTGCTGCTTGTCAGCCTTGATTTGCTGCATTTGGACATGGACTGTTACAGTATCTGAGGATATGGCCCTGAAAAGATTCAGAATGTGAATACCAAGCTCAAAATCTTTCGGACATGAACCCCTTACAGTGGCGAAGGAGGTCATTCGGCCCATCGAGACTGCACCGACCCTCTGAAAGAGCACCCTACCTAGACTCAATCCCCTGCCCTCCAATCCATACAACCCGCACATCTTTTGACACTAAGGGGCAACTTCGGCATGGCCAATCCACCTCACCTGCACATCTTTGGACTGTGGCAAGAAACCGGAGCACCCGGAGGAAACCCACGCACACACGGGGAGAAAGTGCAAACTCCACACAGATAGTCACCTAAGGTGGGAATTGAACCTGGGTCACTGGTGCTGTGAGGCAGCAGTGCTCACCACTGTGTCGCCGCTGACAAGATCACCACAGTGACTACATTATAAAGTACTTCTGTGGAATGAACATGCTTTGAGCTGCCTAAAGTTCATGTACAGCACAACATAAGTGTCATCGAGTCATTACAGAAGGAAGCCAATCAATTTAGGGCCTCACGGTAGCATGGTGGTTAGCATCAATGCTTCACAGCTCCAATGGTCCCAGGTTCGATTCCCGGCTGGGTTACTGTCTGTGTGGAGTCTGCACGTCCTCCCCGTGTGTGCGTGGGTTTCCTCCGGGTGCTCCGGTTTCCTCCCACAGTCCAAAGATGTGCGGGTTAGGTGGATTGGCCATGCTAAATTGCCCGTTGTGTAAGGTTAATGGGGGGATTGTTGGGATACGGGTTCCGTGGGTTTAAGTAGGGTGATCATTGCTCGGCACAACATCGAGGGCCGAAGGGCCTGTTCTGTGCTGTACTGTTCTATGTTCTAGTGCATGAGGTCCATGGTACCTTTCTGTCGAGTAATCCATTCAGCCCCATTCGTAGAAACATGAGAGCATATGAATTAGGAACAGAGTAGGCCATTCAGCCCCTCGATCCCGCTCAACCATTTGATAGGATCGCAGCTGATCTGCTTGTGGCCTTTTTCCGTCTATCCTTTGACTCCCTTGTCAGTCAACAATCCATCTGACTCAGCCTTAAACTGATTCAGTGACCCATCCTTCACCCTTCTCTGAGGAAGATATTGCCACAGACCAGCATTATTCTTGACCACAAAATCTCTTCATCTCTGTCTTAAATGGAGAGCCTGTGTCCTCCTGGGGACACGAGGAGAAACCTCCTCTCAGAACCCATCCTGTCAAGTCTCCTCGGGATCTTACATGTTTCAATATAATCACCTCCTAGTCTTCTGAACTCCAATGAATAGCGCTCCACCCTGTCCAACCTTCCCTCGTAAAATAATCCCACCATCTCAGGTATCAGTCAACAGCTGTTTCAAATGTGACGATATACTTTCTTAATTAAGCAGACCCAAACTGTATACAATCGGCTAACAACTGTACGGTTGTAGAAAACTATCCAGGTCATTAGCACTCATTACGTAAGTAAATTCTTCCTCCCCTCCCTCCGGATCTCTTGCTCAAAACCGGAAATCTGTGTCCCCTAATCCGGATGAATGAAAACAGCTTTTCCTTGGCTAACTGATCTGCGTTGTTGTCATCTGTGACACCTCAATAAAGTCTTCTCTTATTGGCCCTTGTCCAAAGGAGAACTAACCCATCTTCTCCAACCTAACGTTGACACTAAAATCTATCATTCTGGTTAAATCCCCCCCTGCATTCTTCGAAACCTGAACCAGAACTTTGCAAACATTTTTTAAAGATAAATTTACAGTACCCAATTATTATTTTTTTTGCAATTAAGGGGCGATTTAGCGTAGCCAATTCACCAACCCTGCACATCTTTGGGCTGTGGGAGTGAGTCGCATGCAGACCCGGGGAGAATGTGCAAACTCCACATGGACAGTGACCTGGGACCAGGATTGAACCCGGGTCCTTGGCGCCGTGAGGCAGCAGTGCTAACCACTGCGCCACCCTGCTGCCCTGGAACTTTTAACTAACGCTTGTACTTGTTTTATTTATGAAGCCAATATGCTTTGTTCATCCCTCTCCTGCCACCTCCTAAGAGTCATGCACATGAATCCCCAGTACAGTTTTGTTTAAGAGTAATGCAGAGCCCGTGGCGTCTCCAAAACCTGCCACCTTTGCCTGGTCTGCACTAAATGTGTCTCAGACCCACAGAAATGTGGTTCACTCTTAGCGGCCCTCTGAAATGGTAAGAAAGCCACGCGGTTCGAGGGCAATTAGGGACGGGCAACTTTCCAGTAATACCCACCATGAAAGAGTAAAATAAATGTCGTGAATTTTTGAGACTACAACATATCCTGCCGATGTGGCCACCTCTTTAGTGCCATTATTTTCTTTGTTATTATTATTTTTCTGTCTCTTATTCAACACTTAATTCCCTGTGATTTCTGATATGTTGACCTCGTCCTCAACTGTAAATACTGAGGCAAAATAATCATTCTGCATCAATGCCATTTGAAAATTGTCAATGACAACATCATCATGATAAGCTGTGGGCTTTGTCCCTTTCAGGTACCATGCATACATGATGTACCAGCAGAGGAGTGAAGAAAAAAGATAGACCTCCTGAACACTCTGAGGCGGGCAGATGGACCTCATCCGTGACATTGAAGCTGGAAGATCCACCTGTCGATGTTCCTACCTCCTCTCTCCCCCCCGCCCACCCCAACCCGCACCTCCTGCTGTGATGTTCCAGGATTCAGGGTCACTGGCAGCCTCCATCCTGAACTCCAGAGGTAGGCCCAGGCCTTCTGCAGGTGAGCCCTGACTTCTGCACGTCACGTTGTTTCAGACAGGTTCCAGGCCGGCCTGCTTTCCCGCTGGCGATGCGGAGAATCGGGAGAGGGAGGGAGATCTCAGTCGGTCCTTCACCTGCATCGTGTTAGCGAGATGCGAAGCAGTTTCACTCCAGCGGTCTCCCCGATCCGTCACAGCGGGCACCAGCGGAAGAAGCGGAAGGTCCCACGGGAAATCCACGCCGGCATAAAACCGATCTTTGCATTCCTGCCGAATTCTCCCCTCCAGCCCGTCATTGAACCTGCCGGCGGGGCTGTGGGTGAATTTCCGGCCTTACCCCCAGGCATGTTGCCACAGTGCCTCTTCTGGCCACTTGCAGCGCTGTGTCTGGAGGACCCGGAGAGGTGCCGGCCAATCTGACTGGCCAGCAGATCTCCATGGCAGCCAACTGATGTCCTTTAGGGAAGGAAATCTGCCATCTTCACCCAGTCTGACCTACAACACGGACATTCCCCACCACCCCACCCCGTCTCGGGTCTCAGCTCTCAAACTGCCCCGGCCAATGTGAAGATTCAGATTTTTAAAAATGTTTCAGACATGGCGGTGGCAGCAAAGGTCCGGAACTTTCCGAACACTTTCCCAGTGTCCTGTCTCCTTTCCTGCCACCACTGGGAGGAAATTTGCTGGTAAATTTCTCTCTTCTTCAATTAAACCTCCTCCTCAACCAGCATTTCCTGGTTCGTCTCGGGTTTGAGTTTGTAACCTGGTAACGAACCCACTTCCCAATGACTGCCACTTCTGCGAAACCCGGGCCTGTCGCCACACCTACCAAAATCTTTCCTAACTTTAAATTTGGTCACCTCTCAGTCTTCTATTTTCTCGAGAAAAGAGCCCCAGCCTATTTATCCTTTAATAATAATAATCTTTACTGTCACAAGTAGGCTGACATTAACACTGCAATGAGGTTACTGTGAAAATCCCCTAGTCGCCACATTCCGGCGCCTGTTCGGGTATGCCATCATAGGGGGCGGGATATGGAGGCCAGGTAAGTGGCAGGTGTCCTGGGGATGGTAGGGAATCCTGGGATTGGGGTATCAGGGGATGGTCTTGGGGAGGGGAGGTCTGGAGGTGTCCGTTCCTTGAGGGGAATGTGCCTCCCCTCACAAGGGTCCTTCTAATGGAGGTGCCTCCCCTCCAACACCCCCCCCCTTCAATTTCTACCCACCCACCCTCACCCCCGTCACCACCTGAGCTACCCAGTGACCGTCAGCCTAAACGTTTGAGGCAGGATGAGAAATGGCCATTGGGAAAGGTCATTAAGTGGCTTAATTTGGGCAGGGGGTACGGGTGCACGTCCCCTGAAGCCCTGCCTGCCTTACCATTAAAATTGCTTCCAGATCAGAGCAGGCGGGATCCTGGAGGGAATCCCATCCATGTAACTTCACGGTCCCCAACACTTCAGAGCCCCCCAGCAAGGTGGGGTGGGGGGGGGAGCCGAGACTTCAGATCATTTTCTGTGGCACCCCTGCATTTGACCCAGCAGTGACCCTTCTCCGTGCCCATCACCACCACCTCTGTACTGTTATGGGCCAGGGTTTAGAAAGCTCCAAAGTATATTATGAAGTTCACCTGACCTATAAATGTTTATTAGTTTTGGTTATGAGAGCATGCCCTTCAGGTGTTATTCAACAGAGTTCTCAGGCGTTATTAATCAAAAAAACATGCTTTATCTGAGAATTTAGTTAACATTTGTATAAACACACAGTAAGAATTATTATCGACTATAAACATAAGGGCCCCACAAGCAACAGTAATCTATGTATAAGCCTTACTGAATTTCCCCTTAACTGTTCCAATTCAATAACAATATACAAGTTAAACCAGAAACCTCTTTTTAAAGGTGTGGCCCAGCACACGGCATTCTGACTGGTATAAGACTTGTTATTGACACTCTGTTCCCCTTTCTTTTTTAAAAATAAATTTAGAGTACCCAATTATTTTTTCCAATTAAGGGGCAATTTAGCGTGGCCAATCCACCTACCCTGCACATCTTTGGGTTGTGGGGGTGAGACCCATGCAGACACGGGGAGAATGTGCAAACTCCACACGGACAGTGACCCAGAGCTGGGATTCGAACCCGGGTCCTCAGCGCCGTAGGCAGCAATGCTAACCACTGTGTCACCGTGCTGCCCTCTGTTCCCCCTTTCAAACAGCAGGTTTGAATTCCTTCCAGAAAGCAATTATCTATTTTAAGTTACCAAGCAGTCGGGAAACAGCTTTTAAAGTAAAGATAGAGTGACACTTCTTTCAACCTGTGCAATTCAAACCAGCCCAAAACTCAAAGCAGAAGTAAAAACTCCCAGAGCCACAGCCCAGCTCCACCCACACAATGACATCACTGAAGCCATGTGATAAGACAGAAACATTTCTTAAAGGGGCACTCCCATGACAGTACCATTGCCTACCCCTGGCCTTGTCTCTGCTCGAAACACCCAACCATACCTGTGTAACCTTGAGGCTTAACTATTCTAATACATTCTTTATTGGCCTCCAATCTTGCACTCTCTGTAAACCTGACTCCACTAAATCATCCAACTCCACTGCCCATATCCTCAGTCTTTTTCCTTCCTGAGCTTCTTGACGGATATTAGCTCCCAATCCTGCAATATCTCCATTTCAGAATGTTCCGCTTTGTTTAGAAATCCCACCATGGGATCAGCCTTCCCTCTCTCTGTAATCTCGTCCAGCCTCACATCCCTCTGAGATCTCTTCTCCATTCTGACCTCTCGCGCATCCCCGATTTCAATCGCTCTGCCCTCTCTCACTCTTTCTCGTGGTCACGCCCTCACTCTCATTTACTCTCTATCTTGCTCTCTCTCTTAGAATTGTAGAATCGTAGAATTTACGATGCTGAAGGAGGCCATTCGGCCCATCGGGTCTGCACCGGTCCTTGGAAAGAGAACCCTACTTAAGCCCACACCGCCACTCTATCCCCGTAACCCAGTAACCCCACTTAACCTTTTGGACATTAAGGGGCAATTTATCATGGCCAATCCACCGAGCCTGCACATCTTTGGACTGTGGGAGGAAACCGGAGCACCCAGAGGAAACCCACGCAGACACGGGGACAACCTGTAGACTCCACACAGACAGTGACCCAAGCCGGGAATCGAACCTGGGACCCTGGAGCTGTGAAGCAACTGTGTTAACCATTGTGGACCCGTGCTGCCTATGCTCTCTCTCTCTCACGCTATCTTGCCCTCACTCTCTCCGTCGCTCCCTCTCTTGCGCTCTTACTTGCTCTCACTCTCTCTTTTGCTCTCTCTCACTCCCTCTCTTTTGCTCTCTACCTTGCGCTCCTTTATCTCACTCTCTCTCTAGCTCTTTCTCTTTCTCTCTCTCTTACTCTCTCTCTCACTCTCTCTTGCACTCACTCTCTCCCTCGCTTTCTCTCTTGCTCTCTCTCAATCGTTTTTGCTCTCTCTCCCTCTTGCTCTCTCTCTCTTGCTCTCACTCTCTCTCCCCACCTTGAATGTGCTCTTAAAACCCTACCTGGTTGGCCAAGCCTTCAGTATCAGGTTCGTTGTCAAATTTCATTTGATAAAACTTCCGTGAAATGTCTTTGCAAGGCTAACTGAGTGAAAAGCACTTTATGAATGCAAGTTGGTGTTATATCATCTGCAAGTTTAGCGACTACCCATTTGACTCCAAGCTACAGATTCTAGAGTAAAGGGTTAATGGTTATGTTAATGAGACAATGATGTTGGCATGACATCAGGAGTCAGGTGACCAAGAGGCTCCAAGAGAGCAAGACGCAGAACAGTACGTGTCCTGAGAACCATGTTCTGACAGTGGAGTCTTTGTAAGTAGTTATTGACAACTAGTTTCAAGAAAAGCTTGGATACCAACACAAGTCATTCATTAACTACACATGACCTCATCGAAACATGGTGGCAGCGTTGAACGCCCTAATTTAAGAAACTGAGACCCCAGATAGGTGAAGACCTTGGAATGTCTCGCCTCAGCAATGAAGAAGAACAACATCAAAACGTACCTGGGTAGGGGACAATGAATGACGCACTACTTTGGAACTCATTGAATAATCATCACCACTTCTACAGCCCCTCCAACATAGAACACACAGTACAGAAGGAGGCCATTCGGTCCATCGAATCTGCACCGACCCACTTAAGCCCTCACTTCCACCCTACGCCCGTAACCCAATGACCCCTCCTAATCTTTTTTGGACACTACGGGCAACTTATCATGGCCAATCCACCAAACCTGCACGTCTTTGGACTGTGGGAGGAAACCGGAGCACCCGGAGGAAACACACACAGACACGGGGAGAACATGCAGACTCTGCACAGACAGTGACCCAGCAGGGAATCGAACCTGGGTGCTAACAGAGCTAACCACTGTGCTACCGTGCTGCCCAAACATATTGAGAGTCAGCAGCTAAAACAATGAAGGAAGCTCTGGAGGAGGCAATTTGAAAGATGCGGAACAGCTTTGGGCTTACAAGACAAGACGCAAAATCACCAGGGTCTGTACCCTTTTATATGCAATTGGGGTCACAGTTGATGATGTCGTGTAAAGCAGTTATGGGTGTTTTTGATTATTATTTCAGTCTTTAAACGAGCGAGACTTAACAAAAGCAGACAAAGGCCGAGTGAATGCATCGATGCACTTATTTCACAGAGCCAGGGTCCCAGGTTCAATTCCCAGCTTGGGTCACTGTCTGTGCAGAGTCTGCACGTTCTCCCCGTGTCTGCATGGGATTCCTCCGGGTGCTCCGGTTTCCTCCCACAAGTCCCAAACAGCGTGCTTGTTAGGTAATTTGGGCATTCTGAATTCTCCCTCCGTGTACCCAAACAGGCGCTGGAGGCTTTTCACAGTAACTTCATTAAAGTGTTAATGTAAGCCTACTTGTGATAATGAAGATTATTAAAAAAAACAGAGTAGGGGTCATTTTAGAGACGGCCGAACAGTTTGCATCGCAGGTACAACTGGGACAGCAGAATCGGGAGGTGCTTCACGGAAACATCGAGGCTCAGGAGAGGTTGATCCATTACATAGGCCCAAATTCAGTGAGTACAGACACAGGGTTGATTCAACATCACACCCGCCACGTGGATTGTAGCAGACTGGTTCGTCAGTCTGAGTAGCTATAGAAGGATTAACAGTAGTGGCGAACCCGAGTAATAGAAGTGTAAATAGTTTAATAAACGTGTTGAAGTTATCTCCATGTCTGAACCTTCCTTTGTTAGAGTGAACATCAAGGAAGCCGCTAATGCTACGCCAAGAGCATAACAAGACAAAAGGTGGGAGTCCTGCCCAATGAAAAACCCACGAAAAAGCCGGCCAGCACCACCAAAGGGGACGAGCCTTTCCACCTATTTTCAGATGTTCCAAATGGGGCGCCAAAGAATCTGCAGAGAGTGCCCAGCAGGGGGAGCCGACCGGACATTTCAAGCGATTCTGCAGATCTGAAACACAATTGAAGAGAAGAGAAATTAAACGAAATGAAAATCGCTTATTGTCACGAGTAGGCTTCAATGAAGTTACTGTGAAAAGCCCCTGGTCGCCACATTCCGGCGCCTGTCCGGGGAGGCTGGTACGGGAATCGAACCCTGCCGCTGGCCTGCTTGGTCTGCTTTAAAAGCCAGCGATTTAGCCGAGTGAGAGCAAGGTTCTCGTTGTTATAAAGAACAAGGAAATGGAAATAAAAACATTAAAAAGGATGAAGATTTCCTGGCGGGAATAAAAGATCCCAATAAGCAGTTCTGGTCTGCAGAGCTGGAAGCCAAATGTCAAGGAACAGAATTTCAGCTGGACACAGGGGTCGGGGGTCACAGTCTTATCAGACAAATTGGAATGGGGTAATGATGTTGCGATCCAGCCAAAAAAAAAACTACAGGAGCCAGGAGGCACAAACCTGGCGTCTTCAGGATGTGGTCGATGAGGTAACACAAAGTGTTCGTGGAACTGTCTTTAAGAATGAACTTTGAGGTTGTTCCTGGGGACTGTTTTGTTATGCTCATTTTTTTTTTAAATTTAGAGTACCCAATTCATTTTTTTTCCAATTATGGGACAATTTAGCATGGCCAATCCACCTAACCTGCACATCTTTAGGTTGTGGGGTGATACCCACGCAGACATGGGGAGAATGTGCAAACTCCACATGGACAGTGACCCAGGGCCGGGATTCGAACCCGGGTCCTCAGCGCCGCAGTCCCAGTGCTAACCGCTGCGCCACATGCCTCCCCCGCAGTTTTGTTACGCTCTTGACGTAGCATAAGCTTCTTCCTTGATGTGCAATCTGACAAAGGAAGGTTCAGACTTGGAGATAGCTTTAACACATTTATTAAACTGTTAACAGTTCTCCTCCTTGGATTCGACTCTCCTGTTAATCCTGCTATAGCTACTCAGACTAACGAACCAGTCTGCTACAATCCAAGTGGTGGGTGTGATGTGTTTCAAATAAACCCGTGTACTCACTGAGTGTTTCCACGTGAAAGAGGAAGATCATGTGCTCTGTCCTTTTATATGGGCTAGTGTAATGCCCCCCTGTGGTGGTGTCACCTCTGTGTGTGTCGTGAATTGGTTGAATGTCTGTGTGTCATGTCTCTGGTGCTCCCTCTAGTGTCTATCTAGTCTACGTGTATTTACATTAACCCCTTGTGTATTTACAGTAATGCATATCACCACAGGGACTGGGGAAACTCAGAAGGGTATATCACATCGCTCTACCCCCAGATGTCAAACTCATCCGCTTATTTACCCCATTGATACTCAGTTTGGATTCCGTCAGGATCACTCTGCTCCTGACATCATTACAGTCTTGGTTCAAACATGGACAAGAGAGCTGAACTCAAGAGGTAAGTTCAGGGTGACTGCCCTTGATGTCAAGGCAGCATCTGACCGAGTATGGCATCAAGGAGCCCGAGACAAAGTGGAGGTAATGGGAAAACTGTCCGCTGGCTGGGGTCATAATTGGCACAAAGGAAGATGAGGTCAAACACCTCAGTCCCAGAATACAGCTGCAGGAAGCTCTCAGGGGTGTCCTAGATTCAACCATCTTCATGAACTTCATCAATAACCTTCCCTCCATCATAAAGTCTGAATCGGGGTGATCACGCATGTTTGCACAATGTTGTTAGAACCAACAATTCTACGGACACGTGCTTGTAGGATTAGAATAGCGGTTTTAATATACTTACAACAGAGCCAGCCTGTTAGCCGTTGAACTTTCAGTGAACTGGCCCGCTGACCCTGTGGCACTGATCTTTATACAGCAGCTCCCGGGGGAGGAGTCCTGGGCGGAGCCAAGGGATGAGCCCCGTACAACTCTCAAGCATTCCCAGAGCTACTCCCCCTGGAGGTCAGATAGTGCAACTGCACTTACATTATAGACACATGTATATACAGGTTACAATCCGGTGTGAATCACATTCACCACATTCACCCGCTGTGAAAAAAAATCGAGTCCAGCGGGGGTGGTGGCTTACAGAGTTAGTCTGTCCGGTGGACGAATTGTTCTTTGCGATCTGCGGAGCACCGGGGTTGCAGCCTCTTGCGGCGGCTGGGTGGGTGTTGAGAGCTGGGGTACGATGGCAGACTCCGGGGCGGGTCTCGTCCAAACTTTATACATCTCTGGCTCGACGGGAGACTGGGGGTGCTGGGAGCGGGCTGGTTCTGGCTCGTGGAACCGGTGGGGTGAGCTTGCGGGATCGGGGGCTCGAGAGGGCGGCAGCATAGGGAACGGGGTACGGGGTTCCTCAGTAAGTGTAGAGGGGGTGCTGGATCCAGCGGGTGCCAGGTCCCGAAGGGATACTGTGTCCTGGCGACCGTCCGGGAACTCCACGAATGCATACTGGGGGTTGGAATGGAGGAGGTGCACCTTTCAACAAGGGGGTCTGTTTTGCGCCCCCTGACGTGCTTCCTCAGGAGGACCGGGCCTGGTGTCCTCAGCCATGCCAGAAGTGAGACCCCCGTGGTAGTGCCCCTAGGAAAAATGAAGAGTCGCTCGTGAGGGGTTTGATTTGTAGCTGTACAGAGGAGGGATCTGATAGCGTGGAGCGCATCTGGGAGGACTTCTTGCCATTGGGAGATTTGGAGTTTTCTAGACCGGAGGGTCAGTAGGACGGTCTTCCAGACCGTCGCGTTCCACCTCTCCACCTGCCCGTTCCCCCTGGGGTTGTAGCTGGTAGTCCTGCTCGAGGCGATGCCCTTGTTGAGCAGGTACTGACGCAGCTCGTCGCTCATAAAGGATGATCCCCGGTCGCTGTGCACGTAGCTGTGGAAACCGAACAGGGTGAAGACACTATGCAGGGCCCTAATGACTGTGTGGGAGGTCATATCAGGGCATGGAATGGCAAAAGGGAATCGGGAGAACTCGTCGATGATGTTGAGGAAATAGATGTTCTTGTTAGTGGAGGGGAGTGGCCCTTTGAAATCGATCGCAAGGCGTTCAAAGGGCCTAGAAGCCTTGACCAGGTGGGCCCTGTCTGGTCTGTAGAAGTGTGGTTTGCACTCCGCACAGATCAGGCAGTCCCTGGTGACCGCTTTTACCTCCTCGTTGGAGTAAGGCAGGTTTTGGGCTCTGATGTAGTGGGCGAGCCAGGTGACCCCTGGATGGCAGAGGTCATCGTGGATGGCTTTCAGACGGCTGATCTGCGCGCTGGCGCATGTCCCGTGGGATAGGGCATCCGAGGGCTCGTTGAGCTTCCCCGGTCGATATTTAATATCGTAACTATAGGTGGAGAGTTCGATCCTCCACCGAAGGATTTTATCATTTTTTATTTTGCCCCTTTGCGAGTTGTCGAACATAAAGGCAACCGATCGTTGGTCGGTGATGAGGGTGAACCTCCTACCTGCGAGGCAGTGCCTCCAGTGACAGATAGCCTCCACAATGGCTTGCGCTTCCTTCTCGACTGAGGAGTGTCGGAGTTCTGAAGCGGATAGGGTACGGGAGAAAAATGCAACGGGCCTCCCTGCCTGATTTAAAGTGGCTGCTAGAGCTACCTCTGAGGCGTCGCTCTCAACCTGAAAGGGAGTGGATTCATCCACCGCCCGCATGGCCGCCTTGGCGATGTCCTCCTTGATGCAGCTGAAGGCCTGGCGCGCCTCAGCAGACAGGGGAAATTGTGTGGCCTTAAAAGAGCTTTGTCCGCATATTGAGGGACCCACTGGGCGTAGTATGAAAATAAAGCACCGTTTGAGGGCATTGGGGCAATGAGGGAGGGGCATGCGGTCCGGGTCTGGGCCCAGGACTCCGTTCTCCACGACGTAGCCGAGGATGGCCAGTCTGTTAGTGCGGAAAACGCATTTCTCCTTGTTATAGGTGAGATTTAATTTCTGTGCCGTTTGGAGAAAACGGTGGAGGTTGGCGTCGTGGTCCTGCTGGTCATAGCCGCAGATGGTAACATTGTCCAGATTCGGAAACATGGCCCGCAGCCCGTACTGGTCCACCATTCGGTCCATTGCTCGTTAGAACACCAAAACCCCGTTAGTGACGCCGAAGGGAACCCGGAGGAAATGGAAGAGGCGGCCATCGGCCTCGAACGCCATGTAGTGGCGGTCCTCCGGGCGGATTGGGAGCTGGTGGTATGCAGACTTCAGATCCACCGTGGAAAATAGCCGATATTGGGCGATCTGATTAACCATGTCTGCAATTCTGGGAAGGGATACGCGTCTAGGAGCGTAAAGCGATTTATGGTCTGTCTATAGTCGACGACCATGCAAAATTTCTCCCCGGTCTTGACGACCACCACCTGAGCTCTCCAGGGACTATTACTGGCCTCTATGATCCCCTCACTGAGCAGCCGTCGGACCTCCGATCGGATAAAGACCCTATCCTGTAGGCTGTATCGCATGCTGCGAGTAGCTACTGGCTTGCAATCTGGAGTGAGATTGGCGAAGAGAGGAGGGGGGGGGGAGATGCGCAGCGTAGCGAGGCTGCAGATAGTGAGTGGTGGCAGGGGCCCGCCGAAGCTGAGGGTGAGGCTCTTGAGGTTGCACTGGAAATCCAGGCCTAATAAGAGTGGCGCGCAGAGGTCGGGTAGGACGTAAAGTTTAAATTTAGAATAACTAGCGCCTCGAATTGTGAGCGTAGCGACAGTGCGTCCTTGGATTTGGACTGAGTGGGAGCCCGAAGCGAGGGCGATAGTTTGGCTCTCCGGAAAAATAGAAAGCGAACAGCGTCTTACCAGTTCTGGATGTATAAAGCCCTCGGTGCTCCCGGAGTCAAAGAGGCATGGCGTGCTGTACCCGTTGATCTGGACCTCCGCCATCGAACTTCGTAGGTGCTTGGGGCGGGATTGATCCAGGGTGACCGCGTTGAGTTGCGGGCCGCGTGGTGAGTGCCCGAGGAAGTCGTATTCTTCAGATGAGCTTTCTGAGCATGCTGATGCAGATGGGGCCCGTGGATCGGACGTGGTGAGCGGCGTGGAAGATGGCGGCCCCCATGAGACGCACGTGGCCGGCCGCATGGTGGGGGTTTGCCAAGTTGGCGTCCCCCATGAGTCGCACGTGGCCGGCCGCATGGTGGGGGTTTGCCAAGATGGCGGCCCCCATGGATCGCACGTGGCGGGAGGGGGCGGAGTCAGGGCATAGGCCTCAGCGTTTCGGGCTCCTTGGCCCCGCTGGTGTTGGGAGCGATTTGTTCTCTCGCCTGGGGAGTTAAACACGGGGGCCCTTTTTGTAAGGCACACTCTGGCATAGTGGCCTTTCTTCCCGCAGCTGCTGCAGGTCGCGGATCGGGCTGGGCAGTGCTGCCGCGGGTGCTGGCTTTGGCCACATAAATGGCAGGCTGGGGCAGCTGAGTAGCTGGCTGGGGCAGCAGAGTAACTGGCTTTGGCAGCGCGGTAGCTGGGGGGGGGTGGCATGCAGCACAGGCCTGGGGGACTGTTGGTCGGGGGTCCACGATGGGGTTGCGGGGTCCGCGGGAAACGACTTGAGGCTGCGGAAGGAAACTTCCATAGTGGTAGCAGCCTCCACAGTAGTGTCTAAGTCCTGGGCCCCCTTTTCTAGCAGTCTTTGGCGCACATAGTTAGACCGAAGGCCCGCTACGAAAACGTCCCGCACAGCAAGCTCCCTATGCTCAGCCGCGGTAATGGCTTGATAATTACAGTCATTGGAATGGTTGTTCAATTCCCTTACAGACTCGGCTAGCGTTTCTGTAGGCCGCTTTCAGCGAGTCGTAAACACGTGGCGTGCATAAACCTCGTTAATGGGCCTAACGTACATTTTGTCCAGTATTGCCAGCGCTGCAGTGTAAGAACCGGCCGGATTCAGCTGTGTGGAGATTCTGTGGCTTACCCTCGCGTGCAGTAGGCTGAGTTTTTGTTCCTCCATTGTTCCAGTGGTGCTGGCTTCTGCCAGGTAGGCTTTAAAACATCCTTAGCCTCTGCATCCTGTGTGTCGAGTTCTAGGCGTCCGGGCTTGAGGGCTGCTTCCATGGTTTCTTCAACTGTTTCCTAAGTATATTAAATTGTTGGAACCAACAATTCTACGGACACGTGCTTGTCGGATTAGAATAGCGGTTTTAATATACTTACAACAGAGCCAGCCTGTTAGCCGTTGAACTTTCGGTGAACTGGCCGGCCGACCCTGTGGCACTGATCTTTATACAGCAGCTCCCGGTGGAGGAGTCCTGGGCGGAGCCCCGTACAACTCTCAAGCATTCCCAGAGCTACTCCCCCTGGAGGTCAGATAGTGCAACTACACTTACAATATAGACACATGTATATACAGGTTATAATCCCGTGTGAATCACATTCACCACAAATGTTCAGCAACATTGGCGGCTTGTCAAGTACTGAAGAGTCCGTGTCCATGTACAGCAAGACCTGGATAACATTCAGCCCTGGGCTGAGAGGTGGCAAGCAACAGCCATAGAATCATAGAATCCCTACAGTGCAGTAGGAGGCGATTCAATAATAATAATAATCTTTATTGTCACAAGTAGGCTTACATTAACACTGCAATGAAGTTACTGTGTAAAGCCACTAGTCGCCACATTCCGGCGCCTGTTCGGGTACACAGAGGGAGAATTCAGAATGTCCAAGTTACCTAACAAGCACCTCTTGCGGGACTTGTCGGAGGAAACCGGAGCACCCGGAGGAAACCCACGCAGACATGGGGAGAATGTGCAGACTCCGCACAGACAGTGACCCAAGCCGGGAATCGAACCTGGGACCCTGGCCCTGTGAAGCAACAGTTCTAACCATTGGGCTCAGCCCAGCGAGTCTGCACCAAACCCTTGAACGAGAACCCTAGCCCACTTCAACGCCCTATCCCCCTAACACCGTAAACCCCACCTAACCTGCACATCTTTTGTACTGAGGGGGCAATTTGAAAGCAGCACTCACGCTGACAAAAGGATGTACTCTGGACGGGAAACGTCATGGGCAAGGCTGACAAACCTGGCCAAATCCTGAGGGTGGTATCTGGCCCGTCTGGGTCTGTGGTCGGCGGCGAGGGAACCAACGGAAGGAAACAAAAAAGAACTTGAGAGTGCTGGATGTACTCAGAAAGGTACAACCGTGGAGGGAGAAAGAGGGCTAGCCTTTCATCAAGACTGGGGAAAATTGGAGATGCAACAGGCTTGTGGCCAGTATAGAGACAGAGGAAGGAGCCGGGATCAAACGTGAAAGTCTATGATTGGGTGGGCCACAGCAGTAATTAAAGAAAACACGTGATAATTGTTCAAGGCAAAAGGAGATGAATGTCCCAAATGATTCTGTGCCAATTGGGAGAACAGAATTGGAATAACCCCCCAAGCACAGCCAAGTTGCTGCACAATGCAAACATTTCAGCTTCAGGTCCCTGGTTCCAAATCGACTGCAGCTTAAATGGGTCCAAATGATATTGCTGTCAGAGATTTATCTAAATCCTCACTCCGCTTTGGCTCAGCCTCGACGAATAATATATCTCCGATTGCTAAAGGCTCACACAATACAAGCCCAGGTTCAATATACACTCAGAGCTTCTTTATACCATAAGACTCGCGTAATTGCATTCAATTTGAGTCAGGGCTGACTGAGCTAAATTTGATCCTTTCGGGTTTATTCTGAGAGCTGCCCTGAATACGTTCACTGATAAAGCAATTGATTCGACCAAAGATAACTGACTACCTGAGGTTGAAGCTGTTGTGTGTTTCTGCAGGGCATCGATCCACAGGGAGGGAGGGTTTGGTCTGAGCAAGATCAGGGAGCGCAGTGGAACTGTTCGCTCTGTGTCCCGTGCACTGCTATCAGCTCCATACACAAAGCAGGGGTCAATTTACTCACAGCGCAAAATATTAGACAAGACAGCAAGCTCATTGCTACCTCCGTAACGTTGAGCTCAAGATTTAACAACCACCTGGGCTCTTTCCAAGGGCCAGTGCAGACACGATGGGCCAAATGGCCTCCTTCTGCACTTTAGGGATTCTATGATTCTAAATAGAAAGGGACAAGAGGGTGGGGTCAAAATGGAGTTACAGGACAGGAGGGCAGGAGGGAATGGGAGTCGGAGAGGGTCAGGGGTCTGAGGTCAGCCTTACAGACTGAGCTTCTCATTGTAACCGCACTGTGGCAGGGATCTCTGACAACCTTAAAGGTGAGTGGCAAACTCTTAAAAGGGAAGTTCACTCAAAAGGGAAGGCACGGCAGCACAGTGGCTAGCATGCACAGCGCCAGGGTCCCCATGTTCGATTCCCAACTCGGCTCACTGTCTGCGCGGAGTCTACACGTTCTCCCCGCGTCTCCGTGGGTTTCCTCCGGGTGCTCTGGTTTCCTCCCACAAGTCCCGAAAACCGTGCTTGTTAGGTAATTTGGACGTTCTGAATTCTCCCTCTGTGTACCCGAACAGGCGCCGGAATGTGGCGACTAGGGGCTTTACACAGTAACTTCATTGCAGTGTTAATGTAAGCCTACTTGTGACAATAAAGATTATTATTATTATTGAATGGCCTCCTTCTGCACTGTCGGGATTCTATGATTCTATGAACGTTGCTTGTTAACTTTGGCAATGTCAGCAACTCACTGTGAACACAAACACTTTTTAAACCACACACACAGATCTGTCCCACACTGCGCTCTGTTGAAACTCTCCACAATTACAACGAATGGGCGGCTTTTCCAAAGTCCCGACAAAGTCTCCACTATTTTCACTGGACAACTGATTCCTTAGTTCAGGTCGATATCTTTCTGCAATCTCCAATTGATTGGGACTGTGACGCGGCTCAAACTAGCACAACATGCTTGACAGAGGAGTGACCTTTGGCTGAACGGGGGACAGAAAATTATTGAGCATTCCAAACACTTTTCAGCCTGCTTCAGTCAGGAATATGGTCCCTTCCCTCACTGCGTGATTAACAGTTGGAATATCAGGAACATCGAGAATATTATTAGAGCTGAAAAACAAGTTGAACCACTCCGCATACACATCAAAATTTATCTAATCTAGTCTGGTTTGAACCTCTTTCCCGCTCGGCTGCTGGCTAACTCTCCTGGCATCGCAATGTTTGAATAAAATACTCCACTTGTTTGGACAGCACAGTAGCATAGTGGTTACCACTGTGGGTTCACAGCGCTAGGGTCCCAGGTTCGATTCCCCGCTGGGTCACTGTCTGTGCGGAGTCTGCACGTTCTCCCCGTGTCTGCATGGGTTTCCTCCGGGTGCTCCGGTTTCCTCCCACAGTCCAAAGATGTGCAGGTAAGGTGAATTGGCTGTACTAAATTGCCCTTAGTGTCCAAAAAGGTTAAGAGGGGTTATTGGATTAGCGGGATTTTGTGAGGGCCACGAAGAATCGAGCTCGAGTTGAAGGATGGAAAGAAATAACATTTATTTATAATAACATATATATATATATATATATACACACAACAGCAGCATCAAACTCCCTTGCTGCTCGCTCTCCTCCAGCTGGTTCCAAACTGGCCAGCTTTAATTATGCAGGGACTCTGCTAATGATTCCCCCCCCCCCCCCTCATTGGGGAAGCTCAAACTCCCTAAGGATTGTGGGATTGCCATTAGTCCCCAGCCAATGGTAAGCAGGCAGGTTACAACATCCCTTCCCCCCCAAAGTCCAAGGAATCCACCGAAGACCCTGGCGAAGGAGGGTGTCGGGCTCGTTTTGCCGCAGGATGAGGCGCTGGATCGGGCGGCGTGTAACGAGACGGAGAACGGCGCTTCCGTGATGAATGGCGTAATGGTTGTACATCCACAGCCCGTGGGCCCGAGGATTCCCCCTCTGAGGCATCCTGTGTCTCCATCTTTTCATTTCATTTCATATTTTTCATTTTTCATTTTATTTCATCTCAGAGTCGGAGTCCGCTGCCTCCGTCATCTCGGTGTGTCTATCTCCACGCGGTTCTGCAACGACCTGCACAGGCTTTGAGTGCGGCACCAGAGCAAGATCGTGAGGAATACTCTCCACTGTGTCTGGTCTCTGTGGTCTGGAATCTTTGGAAGGGATGGTCTTCTGGATCGAACGTGGCCTACATGTTTGCGCTGGAGACGACCCTGGGCTTGCACCTAGAACGTAGAACATAGAACATTACAGCGCAGTACAGGGCCTTCGGCCCTCTATGTTGCGCCGACCTGTGAAACCCCTCTAAAGCCCATCTGCACTATTCCCTTATCGTCCACATGCCTATCCAATGACCATTTGAATGCGTTTAGTGTTGGCGAGTTCACTACTGTTGCAGGCAGGGCGTTCCACACCCTTACTACTCTCTGAGTAAAGAACCTACCTCTGACATCTGTCCTATATCTACCTCCCCTCAATTTAAAGCTATGTCCCCTCGTGCTGGACATCACCATCCGAGGAAAAAGGCTCTCAATGTCCACCCTATCTAATCCTCTGATCATCTTGTATGTCTCAATTAAGTCACCTCTTAACCTTTTCTCTCTAACGAAAACAGCCTCAAGTCTTTCAGCCTTTCCACATAAGATCTTCCCTCCATACCAGGCAACATTCTTGTAAATCTCCTCTGTACTCTTTCCAAAGCTACCAAATCCTTCCTATAATGTGGCGACCAGAACTGCACACAATACTCCAAATGCGGCCGCACCAGAGTTTTGTACAACTGCAACATGACCTCATGGCTCCTAAACTCAATTCCTCTACCAATAAAAGCTAACACACCGTACGCCTTCTTAACTTGGGGGCAGCATGGTAGCATGGTGGTTAGCATAAATGCTTCACAGCTCCAGGGTCCCAGGTTCGATTCCCGGCTGGGTCACTGTCTGTGTGGAGTCTGCACGTCCTCCCCGTGTGTGCGTGGGTTTCCTCCGGGTGCTCCGGTTTCCTCCCACAGTCCAAAGATGTGCGGGTTAGGTGGATTGGCCATGCTAAATTGCCCGTAGTGTCCTAATAGTAAGGTTAAGGGGGGGAGTTGTTGGGTTACGGGTATAGGGTGGATACGTGGGTTTGAGTAGGGTGATCATTGCTCGGCACAACATCGAGGGCCGAAGGGCCTGTTCTGTGCTGTACTGTTCTATGTCTATGTCTATGTCTAACCCTCTCAACCTGGGTGGCAACTTTCAGGTATCTATGGACATGGACACCGAGATCTCTCTGCTCATCCACACTACCAAGAATCTTACCATTTGCCCAGTACTCTGCCTTTCTGTTATTCCTTCCAAAATGAATCACCTCACACTTTTCTGCATAAAACTCCATTTGCCACCTGTCAGCCCAGCTCTGCAGCTTATCTATGTCCCTCTGTAACATCCTTCTGCACTGTCCACAACTCCACCGACTTTAGTGTCATCTGCAAATTTACTCACCCATCCTTCTACGCCCTCCTCCAGGTCATATATAAAAATGACAAACAGCAACGGCCCCAAAACAGATCCTTGTGGTACACCACTCGTAACTGGACACCAGTCAGAGCATTTCCCATCAACCACCATCTTTGTCTTCTATCAGCTAGCCAATTTCTGATCCAAACTGCTAAATCACCCTGAATCCCATGCCTCTGTATTTTCTGCAATAGCCTACCGTGGGGAACCTTATCAAACGCTTTACTGAAATCCATATACATCACATCAACTGCTTTACCCTCATCCACCTGTTTGGTCACCTTCTTGAAGAACTCAATGAGGTTTGTGAGGCACGACCTACCCTTTACAAAACCATGTTGACTATCTCTAATCAAATTATTCCTTTCCAGATGATTATACATCCTATCTCTTATAAACCTTTCCAAGACTTTTCCCACAACAGAAGTAAGGCTCACTGGGCTATAGTTACCGGGGTTATCTCTACTCCCCTTCTTGTACAAGGGGACAACATTTGCTATTACACCTGGTAATAGATAGGGTGCATTTGGCGAAAGATTACGCCAGGGACCCACTGGGCACCACCAGCAAAATTCCAAATGAACACTAGGTCACCGGGCGCAAACTGCCGAATCGGCCGATGCCGAGAAAAACCATGTCCCTGCCGTTCTTGTGTGCGGCGTACTTTCGCGCCAATGTCCGGGAAAACCATGCTAAGGCGGGTGCGATGTCTCCGGCACATTAGGAGTTCTGCGGGAGTTACCCCGGTCATCGCATGTGGAGTGGTCCTATATGAAAATAAAACACGACCAGTCTCTTGTCCATAGACCTGGAAGACGGTTTCTTCAGGCCTCGTTTGAATGTCTGCCCTGCGCAATCCGCCAACCAATTTGAAGCCGGGTGGTAAGGGGCAGTGCGGATATGGCGTATGCCGTTCATCTTCATGAACCTCGCAAACTCCTCACTTGTGAACGGAGTGCCATTGTCAGTGACCAGCACCTCGGGGAGGCCATGCGTACTGAAAGATAAATGCATCTTCTTGATTGTTGCGCAGGATGATGTTGTGCCCATCATCTTGTGCACCTCTAACCATTTAGACTGGGCATCGATTAATAGAAGGAACATGGATCCTTGAAAAGGACCGGCAAAATCTGCATGTAAAGGCACCCAAGGCCACCCTGGCCATTCCCAGTGATGTAGGGGCACCGCCGGCAGGAGCTTCTGATGCCCCTGGCAAATGGAGCAGTTTTGGGCCACCTTCTCAATGTCGAGGCCTAACCACCAGACACAACTCTGGGCCAACATTTTCATTTTGGTCACACCCGGATGCCTATTGTGAAAGTCTCTTAGTATCAGCTCCTGTCCTTTTCCCGGGACAATCACACGCATCCTCCACAAAAGGATGCCGCCTTCCATGCTAAATTCGGACAGCTTGGAGGAAATTGCCCGCTACTCGCCTGGGAGCTGTCTATGCTGCCCCCCATACAGGACTATGTGCCGAACCTTTGACAGGACTGGCTACGTCTGGGTCCACTCATGGATCTGTGATACCGTGACAGGCAAGGTGTCCATAAAATTTAAGGTTGCAATCACCTCACCGGTTGTGGGGGTCGACATGGGGCCGGTCGATAAAGGCAATCGGCTCAGTGCGTCGGCATTCCCTATCTGGGTTCCTGGTTTGTGCTCCAGAGAATACTCGTATGCAGCGAGCAACAAAGCCCAGCGCTGGATCCGTGCGGAAGCAATGGGCGGTATTGGCTTATCCTCTCTGAAAAGTCCCAGCAGAGGCTTGTGATCAGTCACGATAGGGAAGTGGCGGCCATATACGTACTGGTGGAAGTGTTTCACCGCAAAGACCACCGCCAGGCCCTCCTTCTCGATCTGTGCGTACTACTTTCCGCTGCAGTCAATGTGCGGGAGGCGAAAGCTATCGGTCGCTAGGCCCCGTTCTCCATCTTGTGGGACAGGACGGCCCCAATACCATCTGGGGATGCATCACATGTGACGAGCAAAGGCTTTCCAGGATCATAGTGGGTTAGTAACCCAGACGACAACAATTGCTGTTTCACCCGCCGGAAAGCGGTTTCTTGCGGCTGACCCCAAACCCAGGTGTGATTCTTCTTTAGCAGAAGGTGCAACGGGGCCAGCATAGTAGCCAGATTGGGGAGGAACTTCCCGTAATAGTTTACGAGGCCAAGAAACGAACGAAGATGCGAAGTCTCAGCCGGGGCGGGGCCTGTTGAATCACGCGCACCTTCTCTGTGACGGGGTGCAAAGCTTCACGGTCCACCCAATAACCCAGGTAGACTACTTCCTTCGTCTGAAAGATGCACTTTGTGCGACGTAAACGGACTCCAGCCTCCGAAAAGCATCTAAGGACAGCTTCCAAATTTTCCAAATGTTCCTGCTCCGACGTCCCTATGATCAAAATGTCGTCAAGTAGACAACGACACGCGGTAAACCTCTCAAAATGCCCTCCATGACGCATTGCAAAATAGCGCAGGCAGAGGATACTCCAAAGGGCAAATGTGTACAGGCCCCGTTGTGTATTAATCGTTACATATGGCCGGGAGGCAGGGTCCAGCTCCAACTGTAGATAGGCGTGACTCATATCTAATTTTGTGAACGAGAGTCCGCCTGCAAGCTTTGCCTAGAGATCCTCTATGCTAGGCATTGGGTATCGGTCGAGCCGGGAAGCCGTATTCACTGTAAGTTTATAGTCGCACAAGCGGACTGTGGCATCTGGCTTCATTACAGGTACAATTGGTGCTGCCCAGTCAGCGAAACAAAAGGGCCTGATAATACCCAAAGTCTCCAAACGAGTAAGCACCCCTTCTATCTTATCGTGTAAGGCGTAAGAAACCGGGCGTGCCCGGAAATAGCGCGGCGTGGCTCCTGGTTCGACTTGGATACGGGTTACGGTCCCTTTTATTTTCCCCAAACGGGGCTGGAATACATCTGGGTACCATCCTAGCACTTCAGTCAACCCTCCATAAACTGTTTGGAGGATGTGCTGCCACTGCAGCCACAAATGGCGCAACCAGTCCCGACCCAACAGGCTGGGCCCATGGCCGCGCACCACGATAAGTAGGAAACACCCCTCCTGGCGTCAATAAACAACAGGGGTCATCGTAGTTCCTGCAACGTCCAATGGCTCTCCCGTCTGGTGGCCAACCTGGCCTGTGTGTCGGTTAATGTAAGGGTCTGTATACCCTGCTTGATGTGGTCGAATGTCCTCTGGGCGATCACGGAGACCGCTGCGCCAGTGTCCAACTCCATCTCAAGCGGGTGACCATTGACCCGTACTGTCACTTTAATGGGGGCCACACGGGGAGCTGCCACACAATGTAGATGCAGCCAGTCGTCCTCCGTCTCCACGTCCTCGGGAGTAGTCGCCGCAGATTCATCCAAATGGAAGGTACGGTCCCTGGGCTGGCCCCAGTTTCTGTCGGAACGACGTCGCTTCTGGCGCCCCCAGGACCGGTGTCCGCGACAGGTCAGCACCCACAAGTCTGACACGGACATGGCTCTTCATCCATTGGTTCTGGAGAAGGCTCCCTTCGGGGAGGAACGTCCGGCGGCCACTGGCGCCGATCTGGACGCTGCCCCGCCCAAGGTACCGCAGGGGTGCAGGGGGGACGCTTTTGGACAGAAGGGGTTGCAGCCCGAGGCGGGCACCTCCATTCCTTGTAGCTCCTGTACTCCCCGTTCTGCGCTCTCTCGGGACAATACTATCTGAATGGCCCGTTGAAAAGTCAATGTTGGCTCGGCTAACAACTTTCTCTGGGTGGCCGCATTGTTAATACCGCAAACCAAACGGTCGGGTAACATTTCTGACAGTGTCTCACCATAGTCACAGTCCCCCGCAATCCTGCGTAGCCTGGATAGAAAGTCGGCAAGGGATTCTCCTGGGGTCCTCTCAGCGGTATTAAACCGGTAACGCTGGACTATCGTGGACGGGGTTGGGTTAAAATGTTGCCCCACTAAGGTCACAAGTTCATCAAACGTTTGGTGTCCGGCACAGCTGGGAATGTAAGGCTCCTAATCACCACAAACGTATGCGGGCCGCAGGCGATGAGCAACATGACCACCTGACACTCGTTTTCGGTGATGTTGTTTGCCCGGAAATAGTAACGTATCCTTTGTGCGTACTGGTTCCAGCTTTCCAGCGCGGCGTCAAAAACATCCAAACGTCCATATAGAGCAGGGGTGGGCAAACTACGGCCCGCGGGCCGCATGCGGCCCGCCAAAGGTCTTTGTGGGGGGGGCTGTTGGGTTACTGGTATAGGGTGGATACGTTGACTTGAGTAGGGTGATCATTGCTCGGCACAACATCGTGGGCCGAAGGGCCTGTTCTATGTTCTATATGAGGCGCCCAGAATCATTACCGGGTGAAGTGCCATTTTTGAAAAGTAGAGAAAAAGAGGGCTAAAGGCCGGATGCCGCCGGGGGAAGCGCTGAGGTATATGCCGCACGCTAATTGGTTACAACCGGGACTATTAATTAATATACTATGCGGCCCTTTAAAATTGTGAATTTCTGAATGTGGCCCTTGCACGGAAAAGTTTGCCCACCCCTGGTATAGAGGCATGGTGTAATAGAAAACAACTTCCAACCTGTATCCGACAAAAATCCAGGGAGGTGGCTTCAGCAGCGTAGACAGCTATTCACTTTAACCCTCGTCGCCAGTTTTGTGAGGGCCACGCAGAATCCAGCACGAGTTGAAGGATACAAAGAAATAACATTTATTTACAATAACATAATATACACACAACAGCAGCAGTAACTCCCTTGCTGCTCTCTCCTCTCTAGCTGGTTCCATACTGGCCAGCTCTGTTTATGCAGGGACTCTGCTAATGATTTCTCCGCCCCCCTCATTGGGGAAGCTCATACTCCCAAAGGATTGTGGGATTGCCATTAGTCCCCACCCAATGGTAAGCAGGCAGGTTATAACAGGGGATAGGGTGAAAGTGAGGGCTTAGGTGGGTCGGTGCAGACTCGATGGGCTGAAAGGCCTCCTTCTGCACTGTATGTTCTATTTATACTTGGATAAAGTGGCAGGCTGAACTTGTCCTTTATACTGTTCATTGCAAGAGGTGTTGACACTCTGCCGATGTGAATTAGCTGGCATGGTCAGCATAATAGGATCCCAGCAACATTTTTTACATACTCTGGGGGCTTTGTAATTGGACATAGGCAACATATGCGCCCCCAACCACCCCCCCTCCCCAACACCCACCCCCACCTCCTCCGTATCTCCAGCTGACAAATTCCAAATCTCTTTCCCGAAAGGCATCACCTCACATTCCTCCACATTGAGTAACATCTGACCTTTATAATCACTTTCATTCTCCCTCACAGTTAACCATGTTTTCGTGTTGACTTCGAATGTCGATGTTTTATCTTTTCTGCTCGTGTTCGAGGACCGGGGATGGGGGGGTTTCCAGCCAGGCCCACAGGTCGTCAGTTAAAAGAAAAAAAGGATAACATTTTTGAATTGGCCTCAACATCTTTCAATCCGCTGGTTAGGAAAATCTGCGCAATGTACCATTGGTGGCACTCTGGGTTGACAAGAAAGCCTGTCTCAAGTCTGGACCTCCATCAAGCCTGCTTCCCTAGAAGATTCGTACCATCACATGGAGAACGTGCCACGTCTCTATGTACCAATCTCACCTTGCTGCACCTTCACCAACTTTGAAGCAATTTGGCAACTCCTGCTTTCAGATATCTGAACACAGCTGAACATTAAATTCCTATGTGGAAGAAGCCTCCTCCTGGACTCAAAAATTCATGAGTTCATATTCCTATCTTTGTTTTTTTTTGGATCTAAGTTATCCTTAGCTTTAAAACTCTTATTTTCTATTTCCTTTGTGTTTGTGCGTGTGTCTGTGTTTTGTGTAGTTGTGTGTTTTTTGTGTGTGCATGATTATGTTTGTGTTTGTGTGCATGGTTTTTGTGTGTGTGTTTGTGTCTGTGTTTATTGTGTGTTTGTTTATTGTGTGTGTGTTTTGTTGTGTGCTTATTGTGTGTGTGTTTATTCTGTGTGTTTGTGTGTGTTTTGAGTGTGTGTGTTTGTGTGCGTGCTTATGTGTGTTTTGTGTGTGTTTATGTGTTTTGTATGTGTGTGTTTGTGGCTGTCTGTGTTTTATGTGTGTTCTTTTGTGTGTTTGTGCATGGTTTCTGTGGGTGTGTTTTCTGTGTTTGTACATTTTTTGTGTTTTTGTATATTTGTTTCTATGTTTTGAATTGTTGTGTTTTGCATGTGTGTTTTGTGTTAGTGTGGTTTTCGTGTGTTTCTGTGCATGTGTGTTTTGTGTGTGTGTCTGTGTGTGTGTGTCTGTGTGTGTGTATGTGTCTGTGTGTGTGTGTCTGTGTGCGGGTGTGTCTGTGTGTGGCTGTGTGTGTGTATGTGTGTGTGTGTATGTCTGTGTGTGTGTGTGTGTGTATGTCTGTGTGTCTGTGTGTGTGTGTCTGTGTGCATGTGTATGTGTCTGTGTGTGTGTGTGTCTGTGTGTATGTCTGTGTGTGTGTATGTGTGTGTGTATGTGTGTGTGTGTGTGTGTGTGTGTATGTGTGTGTGTGTCTGTGTCTGTGTGTGTATGTGTCTGTGTGTGTGTGTCTGTGTGTGTGTGTCTGTGTGTGTGTGTATGTGTGTGTGTCTGTGTGCATGTGTATGTGTCTGTGTGTGTGTGTGTCTGTGCTGTGTGTGTGTGTCTGTGTGTGTGTATGTGTGTGTGTCTGTGTGTGTGTGTGTGTGTCTGTGTGTGTGTGTGTGTGTATGTGTGTGTGTGTGTCTTTGTCTGTGTGTGTATGTGTCTGTGTGTGTGTGTCTGTGTGTGTGTGTGTATGTGTGTGTGTGTATGTGTGTGTGTGTGTCTGTGTGTGTGTCTGTGTGTGTGTATGTATGTGTGTGTGTGTGTCTGTGTGTGTGTCTGTGTGTGTGTATGTATGTGTGTGTGTGTGTCTGTGTGTGTGTATGTGTGTGTGTGTCTGTGTGTGTATGTGTGTGTGTCTGTGTGTGTGTGTGTGTGTGTCTGTGTGTGTGTGTCTGTGTGTGTGTGTTTGCAATGAATATCCTCTGGCTTTGAATGTATGAATAAACAATATGTCTGATTTACCTGTAAAGACAGTTTGCTGTGAGTCATTCTATCATTGCACAAACAGAGGGTTTGGAGTAAATTAAAACATCTCTGCTTATGGTCAGATGGCAAGAAAAAAATAATGGAGTTTGGTTTGCCCCTCTTCCCTGTCCATAACATTAGCAATTAATTGTGAGAATTGTGACCTGGAGATCAGGAGAGATAACCGATATCTCAGTGGTAGAACTGGCAAGGCAGCAGTCGTTCTGAACACTGTTCTTCGAGGTCCATCTTTTCATGGAGACCTCACCTTCTCCACTTCACTCTTGTAACTGCAGCATTCCTGTGGACATGTCAGGATATTGTGTTTCGGGAGTGTTTAAGGACTGAGCTGAACCCGATATAACAACCCCTGTCAGTTCTGGCAACTTGGTGGGGGAGAATTGTGAGCGAGCGTGACTCACAGTGTTCCCCCAACCAGACCGAAACGATTCTTGCGGAAAACATTGAGTAGTGGTCAGGACAGTAACCCTGCTGTATCTGTCAGTGCTAAATCCGCGTCAGCCGCATTGAAATCAGAAGGCTCTGTGTGCAAAACCCGTTCCAGCAGTTTGGAGTATGGAGCCCAGGTATTCACTGAGGGAGTGCTGCACTATCGGAGGTGCCGTCTTTTAGACCCAACATTGAAAGAATGTTCCCCCGTCTACACTCTCAAAGGACCCGGAAAAGTACAGCACAGGAACAGGCCTTTCGGCCCTCCAAGCCTGCGCCGACCATGCTGCCCGTCTGAACTAAAACCTTCGACACTTCCTGGGTCCGTATCCCTCTATTCCCATCCTATTCATGTATTTGTCAAGATGCCCATTAAACGTCACTATCGTCCCTGCTTCCACCACCTCCTCCGGCAGCGAGTTCCAGGAACCCACTACCCTCTGTGTAAAAAACATTTCCCTTGCACATCTCCTCTAAACCTTGCCCCTCGCACCTTAAACCTATGCCCCCTAGTAATTGACCCCTCTACCCTGGGGAAAAGCCTCTGACTATCCACTCTGTCCAGGCCCTGTCTCAGGTGGAGGGACAACCAGACGATGGACATCATTCGATCAAAAGCCATTGAGGCGGACGATTTGGCCACGATCTCACTGCTCTTTGTGGGATCTTGCTGTGCTCAGGTGGGCTGCCGTTAGGCCACAACGGCGACCGTCTTTGCAATTGATCAGACGCAGGGGCCCGGGAAGCAATGAGGATGTGATCAGACGCTGTGTGTAACTGGAAATTGAAGAACGGTTATTGCGAGAGTGTTAAACAGATTGTACGTTTCACAAACCTTGTTATAGTGACACGGTCAATTACACATGTTTGCTTGATGTCGGAATAATGCATAATCTCAACTTGGCTGAGATTTAATAAACATTAAAGGCACAGCGCACACCTATATAGTCACTGTTCTGTGAACTGCGTCGTATAAAGTTAACACATTAAATCTCAGTAACAACATTAACAACACACAGCACGGTCATTACTGCTGCTGTGTTAATCCAAGACAATCGCTTTATTCCGAAGGCCTGGCTATTTGTTTCTGTTGGCCGCTTCAGAGGCACAGATAACAACTTGCAAATCGGATTGAACATGGCCTCAGATTCTGAGATAGCACCGGTGGGGCTCCAGGGGAGTGGGACACTTTTTCCACCCCCCCCCCCCCCCCGACCCCCCCCCCCCCCCCCCCCCACCTCCAACCTCCAACCTCCCACCCAACCCAAAGTGTGAAGCAAGGGTGAGCCATGCAATTATGGTAACCCCACGGTTAAAGTTCAGCAGCTACTGTGCAGGATGAACTATAGACTCCCTACAGAGCAGAAGGAGGCCATTCAGTCCATCGACCCTCTGAAAGAGCACCCGACCTGAAAAATGAAAGTCGCTATTGTCACGCGTAGGCTTCAATGAAGTTACTGTGAAAAGCCCCTAGTCGCCACATTCCGGCGCCTGTCCGGGGAGGCTGGTACGGGAATCGAACCGTGCTGCTGGCCTGTTTGGTCTGCTTTAAAAGCCAGCGATTTAGCCCAGTGTGCTAAACCAGCCCCTAGACCCATTCCCCCCCCCCACCCTATCCCCGTAACTCGGCCTAATCTTTGGAGACTATGGGGCAATTGTTAAGCACGGTCAGCCCACCCAACCTGCACGTCTTTGGACTGTGGCAGGAAACCGGAGCACCCGGATGAAACCCACGTAGATACGGGGCAGAAAATGCAAACTCCACACATCACCCAAGGCTGAATCGGACCCAGATCCCTGGCTTGGTGAGGCAGCAATGCTACCCACTGTGCCACCGTGTGGCCACAATGGCACACACCCAAAGGCCGGTCCGCAGACCAATGCCACCGGCATGTGGATTTTCGACTACTGACCACCTGTCCCACCACCACTCTCCCCACAAACCCTCTGAACACGCCCACCTCCAGCAAAACGTCACCTCTGGACCCACTCAGTGTGATACCCCAGTGTAATATCCTTGGTCAACGTGTTGCAGGCGTCTGGTGCGTGGGTGAAGAGAGTTAGCTTTGCATTGTTATCGCTAGTTTAAGGCTTCTCATTCTCCGCCATTGGCTAGCAGCAGTGTGAAATGATGAACCAAATGTAAAAGTCCTTCCCCGTCCGTGCACAGCCCTTCCACCAGCAGGTCCTGGGCTGTGCCTCCTCGCAGCCACGCACACAGCTCAGGGCCTCACTGCCCACGGCAAGGGAACTCAGAGGAGGTTTGGCCCATCGACAGGGTGGAGGCCCGCCGCTGTGTGAATACTTCCATCTGCCTTGTGGGCACTGATGTGTTGGGTCTATGTGGACTGCGCTTGATGCAGTGTAGCGAGAGACAGACTTCCAACACTTGATGAGATGCAACACGATTTTATTTAACATCTAAACTATTATACACGTTCAACTGTGGGTTGACACTATGCTGACATGGTGTTTGCACTGGCTATGCTCACGAGCTCTGACTGTCTCAGAGGCTGGATCCCGAGGGAGCGGGAAAACTGGCTTTATAGCGGCCGTGTCCTGTCTGGTGATTGGCTGCTGTGTTCTGTGTGCTCACTGGCCATCCTGTATTTCAATCACTGCCTGTCTGCACTCCATTATGCGCATGGATGTATATTATGATAGGCACCTCGGCAGGGGTGAAGGCCAAGGGGGAGTAAACCCTGACAAAACGAATACTGGAGTGGAGATCAAAGGATCAAAGGGGCCTCATGGTAGCATGGTGGTTAGCATCAATGCTCCACAGCTCCAGGGTCCCAGGTTCGATTCCCGGCTGGGTCACTGTCTGTGCGGAGTCTGCACGTCCTCCCCGTGTGTGCGTGGGTTTCCTCCGGGTGCTCCGGTTTCCTCCCACAGTCCAAAGATGTGCGGGTTAGGTGGATTGGCCATGCTAAATTGCCCTTAGTGTCCTAAAAAGTAACGTTAAGGGGGGGGGGGGGTTGTTGGGTTACGGGTATAGGGTGGCTACGTGGGTTTGAGTAGGGTAATCATTGCTCGGCACAACATCGAGGGCCGAAGGGCCTGTTCTGTGCTGTACTGTTCTATGTTCTATGTTCTATGTTCTATGGCGGCAGAGCGTGGCCACTCTCTGCGAGCTCTCCCTCACAGATCCTCTTCTTACTTATCTTACAATCGTTCTAATCTTTTAGAATTTAATTCAAAGGCTAACATTATTACTAACCTCTCTCTTTTCCCGATTTAATAGTTTCTTTTATTTCCTTTTTCTTCCCATGTACTTAATGATCTGTTGAGCTGCTCGCAGAAAAATACTTTTCACTGTACCTCAGTGCACATGACAATAAATAAATCCAATCCAATCCAATCCAACACAAGACTGAAAACCCTTAAAGGCAGGCCAACAACAGGATAGGGAGAGGGGAGAGGGGAGAGGGAGAGGGGGGAGGGAGGAGGAGGGCACTGCCCTCATATATGCACCGGACAACTACCCACAGTAAACGAAAGTGCCAAGGAAAAGGATCCTGAAACGGCGAAAGAAGAGGGGGTGGGGGGTGGCAGCACTGAAAAAAGAACAACTTGTGAATTGTAATCGTTGCATCTATCTGTTGTCTTTTTCTGTTTTTTATTAATTTAGAGTACCCAATTAATTTTTTCCAATTAAGGGGAAATTTAGCATGGCCAATTCGCCTACCAGGCACATCTTTGGGTTGTGGGGGCGAAACCCACGCAAACGCGGGAAGAATGTGCAAACTCCACATGGACAGTGACCCAGAGCCGCGATCGAACCCGGGTCCTCGTCTCCGTGAGGCAGCAGGGCTAACCCACTGCGCCACCATCGCATCTACCTTTAATGAGTGTACAGTGTATAAAATGTAAAAACTTAGGGCAGCACGGTGGCGCAGTGTCCGTGTGAAGTTTGCACATTCTCCCCGTGTCTGCGTGGGTTTCGCCCCCACAATCCAAAGATGTGCAGGATAGTTGGATTGGCCAGGCTAAATTACCCCTTCATTGGAAAAAATTAATTGGGTACTGTAAATATAGAAAAAAAAATGTAAAAACTTTAATAAAAATATTTTTAGTCTGATTGCTAAGGTGCTGACTCCTCCATGGCGCATGTTTCATTGGGTGCTTGGAGTCGCTGCTCCGTCACACGGGCACACAAACAAAATGAGAGAACATGCCAACTATTAGGGCCATGTGCCCAGGATTGATAGATGACTTTTAGCTGGTTGATAATACAAACAATACAGCTGTGCTCAACATGGAAGTTGATCGGGCTGAACATCGACATTGCTTCTCTGCAAGAGACTAGGCTCACCGAGAACAGACACTGAAAGGCAAACGTTACATGATCACCTTGACGGGGAAGAGGTCAGAGGCCTATTTTCCATGTTAGAAGTAGCACTTGGGGCAAAGGGGATTAAAGGATATGAGGGGGAGGTGGGATCAGGCTATAGAGTTGGATGGTCAGCCTTGATCATAATGAATGGCGGAGCAGGCTCGAAGGGCTGAATGGCCTCCTCCTGCCCCTATTTTCTCTGTTTCTATGAATCTTGTGAGCAAAGTGTAGTATTCACTGTCAGGAACTCTTGTTGATAAGACCCCTCCCACATCATTCTCAATGTGTTCTCTCCACCCAGCTCTCAACTCAAACACGGACAGTTAACCTCACCATCACTGTGCTCCACTGCAGAGTTGATAGGTCCATTCGAAGAAGAGTTTGACACTGCAGAATCCCGAAGATAGTTCATCTTTACCTCCTGGGGGGATATCAATCCGTTTAATAATAAGAATAGTAATTGCCTATTGTCACAAGTAGGCTTCAATGAGGTTTCTGTGAAAAGCCCCTAGTCGCCACATTCCGGCACCTGTTCGGGGAGGCCGGTACGGGAATTGAACCCGCGCTGCTGGCATTGTCCTGCATTACAAGCCAGCTGTTTAGTCCACTGTGCTAAACCAGCCCCTAAACCAGCATAGTGTAAATGCTGCGTGGCTCTCCGACCTCAGACACCATGGCCTGGGAACGATAAATCACAGAATTGTTTTGGTGCAGGAGGAGCCCAATTGGCCCATCACGTTTGCACCAACTCCCCAAAATGAGCATTATGACTTAGTGCCATTCTCCTGCTTTTTTTCCCCATTCCCTTGAGAGAACAGACAGCGCATACTCGAGTTTTGCTGCTACTTGAGCTTGTGTTGCCAGCATCCACTCTCAAAATAAATCATGCCACAGGGTGTCCTGGGCATATTGGCACCAGTTGGATCAGCTCATCGTCGGACGTAACTCTCTGAACAGCATTCTCAGCACTCGCAGCTACCTCAGCGTTGACTGTCAGGCACATCACTCCCCGCTGTGTACCCGGGAGAGGGTGCAACACTTGAAACAGAAATGCCATCCTCAGGTCAACGTCCACCAGCCTGCCTACCCAGATAAACACCAACAGTCCTGCCCTCGATTGAACAGATGCCCCCTGGGTATTCACACACACTGCAGAAGCGAAATGGAGCATACTTCAAGTCACCATCTACAATCCCACACTCTCAACGTAAGGGAAGCAAAAGTCGATGTTTAACATCTCTGCGATGGAACATGCCATTGAAATCTCGCTCATTAGTTCCAGGGACAATCCGAGCGAGAAGATGCAGTAACAGCTGCTCAAAGTGAATTCCATTGGATTGCTGGATGATGCTCCAATACCTACGGCATGCAACTCTGCCAGAATATTCAGATGCCTTTCGGCACAGGGAATGCCAGGGGCATGTATCCAGACATCAAAAAGGCAAGAGATCCGTCAGCAAAGAAAACAGCTCAATTGAAAACAAAATACAACACCATGTTAAAGTCCAACGGGTTTATATGGAATCACTAGCATTCGGAGCGCAGCTCCTTCATCAGGTGAGTGAAGAGGTGGGTTACACAGACACAGCATATATAGACAAAGTTTATGATGCAAGACGATACTTTGAATCCGAGTCTTTACAGGTCCAGACGGTGCGACTGGAGATAGGGGTAATCCCAGGTTAAAGAGGTGTGAATTGTCTCAAACCAGGGGCGGCATTCTCCCCTACCCGGTGTGACGGAGGGTGCTGGAGTAGGGGAGTGGCGCCAACCACTCAGGGGTCGGGCCTCCCCCAAGGTGGGGAATTCTCCCCACCTTTGGGGGCCAGCCCCGTGCCGGAGCGGTTGGCACCAGAAGACTGGCGCAAACACCCGGCGCCCCCGGCAGCGGGGCTGGCCGAAAGGCTTTCGCCGGTCGGCGCATGCGCCGGCAGTGACGTCAGCGGCAGCTGGCCGCTGACGTCACTGCCGGCGCATTCGCGATGTGGTGTTCCCTTCCGCCTCCGCCATGGTGGAGGCCGTGGCGGGCACGGAAGAACATAGTGAACCCAGGGCACTGGCCCGGCCCCTGATCGGGGGGTCCTGATCGCGGGCCAGGCCACCGTGGGGGCACCCCCCAGGGTCCGATCGCCCCCCGCCCCCCCAGGACCCCGGGGGCCCGCTCGCACCGCTGAGCCCACCATTCCAGAGATGGTTCAAACCTCGGCGGCGGGAGAGGCCTCCCAGCGGCGGGACTTCGGCCCATCCGGGCCGGAGAATCGCCGCAGGGGCCTCTCCAATCGGCGGGGCGAGATTCCTGCCCCTGCCACTTCCCGGGTGGCGGAGAATCTCTGCCACAGCGGGGGCGGGATTTTAGGCGCCCCCAGGCGATTCTCCGACCCTGCTGGGGGTCGGAGAATTTCGCCCCTGGACAGTTGGTAGGATTTCGCAAGCCCAGGCCAGATGGTCCCAGCTGAGGCTGTACTCATGTGTGCGGAACTTGGTTATAAGTTTCTGCTCGGCGATTCTGCGTTGTCGGCGTCCTGAAGGCCGCCTTGGAGAACGCTTACCCGGAGATCAGAGGCTGAATGCCCTTGCCTGCTGAAGTGTTTCCCGACTGGAAAGGAATAATCACTTTGGAATTGAGGAGTGTAATGTGGGCTTGTCTGTTTCCACTTGGAAACACAGACTGGTTACGGCGCAGCTGGGGGCTATTCGGTCCATCGTGTCTACACCGGCTCTCCAAACGAGCACTATGACTTATTGCCATTCAGCCGTCTTTTCCCTGCATCCCTGTACATTGTTTCTGTTCAAATAATCATCTAACACCCGATTGAATGTTTCGATTGAACCACCTGCCTCCACCTAACTTCATGCCAGACCCCAGCCACTCGCTGTGTGAAAATACTTTTCTCACATCGCATTTGCTTCTTTTGAAAATCGCTTTAAATCGGTGCTACAAGACCATAAAATGTAGGAGCAGAATTGGGCCATTCAGCCCATTGAATCTGTTCCATCATTCAAAGAGATCACGATTAGGGCAGCACAGTAGCATAGTGGTTAGCAGCAATGCTTCACAGCTCCAGGGTCCCAGGTTCGGTTCCCGGCTGGGTCACTGTCTGTGCGGAGTCTGCACGTCCTCCCCGTGTGTGCGTGGGTTTCCTCCGGGTGCTCCGGTTTCCTCCCACAGTCCAAAGATGTGTGGGTTAGGTGGATTGGCCATGCTAAATTGCCCGTAGTGTCCTAAAAAGTAAGGTTAAGGGGGAGTTGTTGGGTTACGGGTATAGGGTGGATACGTGAGTTTGAGTGGGGTGATCATTGCTCAGCACAACATCGAGGGCCGAAGGGCCTGTTCTGTGCTGTACTGTTCTAAATCTAAATCTAATCTGATGTGATAATCCTTAGCTCCATTTTCCCACCTTATCCCCATAACCCTTGATCCCCTGATCGATTAAAGTTCTGTCTATCTCTACCTTGACCATATTTCACAATCCAGCCTCGACAGCTTTCTGCGGTAAAGAATTCCACAGATTCATTACCCTCTGAGAAAAGAAATTCCTCCTCATCTCTGTCTTAAATGGGTGACCCCCTCACTCTGAAATGATGCCCTCTGGTCCGAGACTCTCTCACAAGGGGAAACATCCTCTCAGCATCGACGCTGTCAAACCCCCTGAGAATCCGAATGTCTCAATAAAGTCGCCTCTCATTCTTCTAAACTCCAATGAGTATCGGCCTCTCCTCATAAGAAAAGCCCTCCATAACTGGGAGTATATCATTATGCCAGTATATCTTTCCTGAGATACCTGGATCAAAACTGTTCGCAGTATTCCAGGTGCGGCCGAACTAGTGCCTTGTATTGTTTTAGCAGGATTTCCTGAGCAATTAAATACATACTTTGGTTCTGTCTTCACAAGTGAGGACACCAATCAGATCCCAGAAATGTTGGAGAATGAAAGGTTTAGAGAGAGGGAAGAACTGAGGGAGATCAACATTAGTAGAGAAATGGTGCTGGGAAAACTGATGGGATTGAAGGCGGATAAATCCCCAGGGCCTGAGGATCTGCATCCCAGAGTGCTTAAGGAGGTGGCTCTGGAAATAGTGGATGCGTTGGTGGTCATCATCCGGGATTCTGTGGACTCTGGAACTGTCCCTGCAGATTGGAGGGTAGCTCACGTCACTCCGATATTCAAAAAGGGAGGAAGAGAAAGCAGGGCATTATAGACCAGTAAGCCTAACATCGGCAGTGGGAAAATGCTTGAATCCATTATCAAGGGCTTTATAGCGGAACATTGAGAAAGCAGTGGCAGGATCAGTCAGAGTCAGCTTGGATTTATGAAGGGAAAATGATGCTTGACAAATCTGTTGAAATTCTTTGAAGAGGTAACCAGCACAGTCGACAAGGGGGAGCCAGTCGATGTGGTATATTTGGACTTTCCGAAGGCGTTTGACAAAGCCCCGCATAAGAGATTATTGTGCAAAATTAAAGCGCATGGGATTGGGGGAAATGTATTGAGGTGGATAGAAAACTGGTTGGCGGAGTGGAAACAAAGAGTAGGGTCCTTAATGGGTCCTTTTCAAATTGGCAGGCAGCAACCAGTGGGGTACCCAGTTATTCATAATATATATTGATGATTTGGATGAGGGAACAAAGTCTAACATCTCAAAGTTTGCAGATGACACCAAATTAGGTGGGAGGGTGAATTGTGACGAGGATGCAGAGATCCTACAACAAGATCTGGACAGGTTGGGTGAGTGGGCAAACCAATGGCAGATGCAGTATAATTTGGATAAGTATGAGGCTATTCATTTTGGAAGCAAAAACAGGAAGGCAGATTACTACCTGAATGGTTGTAAATTGGGAGAGGGCATTGTGCAGCGGGACCTGGGTGCCCTTGTGCACCATTCGCTGAAGGTAAGCATGCAGGACCAGCAGGCGGTAAACAAGGCTAATGGTATGTTGGCCTTCATTGCGAGAGGTTTCGAGTTAGAAGCAGGGATGGTTGCTGCAATTGTACAGGGCCTTGGTGAGGCCACACCTGGAGTATTGTGAGCAGTCTTGGTCTCCTTCTCTGAGGAAGGATGTTCTTGCTCTTGAGGGAGTGCAACGAAGGTTTACCAGACTGATTCCTGGGATGGTGGGACTGTCGTATGAGGAGAGATTGACCAGGTTGGGATTGTTCTCGCTGGAGTTCAGAAGAACGAGGGGGGATCTCATAGAGACTTATAAAATTCTAACAGGACTAGACAGGGTAGATGCAGGGAAGATGTTACCAATAATGGGTGTGTCCAGAACCAGGGGTCACAGTCTGAGGATTCAGGGTTAACCATTTCGGACAGAGATAAGGAGACACTTCTTCACACAAAGAGTGGTGAGCCTGTGGAATTCATTACCACAGGAAGTAGTTGATGCTAATACTTTGAATATATTCAAGAGGTGGCTGGATATAGCACTTGGGGAGAATGGGATCAAAGGCTGTGGGGAGAAAGCAGGATTAGGCTATTGAGTTGGATGATCAGCCATGATCGTGTTGAATGGCAGAGCAGGCTCGAAAGGCCAAAAGGCCTCCTCCTGCTCCTATCTTCTATGTATCTATGTATTCCCTCTGAAATAAAGGTCAACATTCAATTTTCCTGTGTTATATTCCATCTGCCAAGTTTTTGCCCATTTATGTAACCTCTCATTCGGAATACTTTCACGAGTGGGAATACCCTTATCTACTCTTTCAAACCCCCTCACAATTTTGAATAGCTCTGGCCTTCTTCTCTCCAAGGGGAACAATCCCAATCTCTTCAATCTACCCTCATAACTGAAGTGTCTTACCCCTGGAACCAGTCTTGTAAATCTCTTCTGCGCTCTCTTCAATGTGTTCACCTCCTTCCTGTCGTGTGGCCCCAGAACTGTGCACAATATTCCAGCTGAGGTCTAACTAGTGCGATGAATTTAAGAAATTGCCGTATTTTATACTGTGCAGATTTTTCAGTAATGCAGTCAAAACCTGGGATAGAATACATACAGATAGTATGTCTGCTGGAGCTGTGATTACAAGTGAGGTATTGTGTTTGGCCCTGGCTAAACAAGTCAAGGCATATCCTTTAACAGGAGGCAAAAGAATGCTGTGTCCTTTGAGTGTAACAAAATAGCTAATGGGAGGGACCACGTCTGTCTGAAAAAATGGCCTACAGGACCCGAAGCTGAGCACGAGTGTTTTCAGTTTGGCCCTAAAAGGTTTCTCTCTCCAAGGACTCTGCACCAAGATAAGCAAGTAAAACCTGATTGTTAACTCCATACATAAGTGATATTTGAAATAAATGAATTTACTTAATTGGAATGTGAAATGAAATGAAATGAAAATTGCTTATAGTCACAAGTAGGCTTCAAATGAAGTTACTGTGAAAAGCCCCTAGTCACCACATTCCGACGCCTGTTCGGGGAGGCTGGTACGGGAATTGAACCGTGCTGCTGGCCTGCCTTGGTCTGCTTTAAAAGCCAGCTATTTACCCCTGTGCTAAACCAGCCCCTTAGAAGCAGGTTTCAGGAAGCAAGTTAAGATGTTGTACCTGTCAACTGTAAGGCTATCTCTGTGTTGCTAATGTGCTTAATTCTGTGTTAAAGTTTGTTTTAACATAAAAGCTGTTTACTAGTCAGTGTTATCATTCCTGTGGGGCAGTAACATTTCCTCAGTTTTACCAAATGTAATTAGTTGAATTCTCGTCCAGGCCCATAACACCAGTGCCTTGTGTAAGTTCACCATAACCCCCTTGCTCTCGCACTCTGTGCCCTTGTTAATAAAGCCCAGGATACTATCTGCCTTATTAACTGCTCTCTCCACTGGTCTTGCCACCTTCAATGATCGATGTACATATACACCAAGGTCCCTCTGCTCCTGCACCCCTTTAAGAAGTTCACTGCTTATTTTATATTTTCTCTCCATGTTCTTCTTACCAAAATGCATCAACTCACATGTCTCCACATTGAACTTCATCTGCTGCCTATCTGCCCGCTTCACCAACTTGCCTTGTGTGTTTTTGGGGTTCGACTCTGTCCTCTTCATAGTTTACAATACTTTCAGGTTTTGTACTATCCGCCAGCTTTGAAAAGCATTTTCAATTGGGTGATCAGAAACGGCCATGACCACCCATATATCTGCCAGTGCCACCTTCTCAGTAGTGGCACAAGTTTCCATGAGGGCTGCAGAAGCCAAATGGGCACGTTTACCCTCATCGTCCTTTCACAGCTGGATGAGGACAGGAAGCATCAGCAGCAGCGGCAGTGGGCAAAGTGGGGTCATAGTGCGCCTGGACATCCGAGGAGACTAGTCAATGTTAAATGGATTGAAAGGCCATGAGTTCTTTCGCACCCCAGAACCATTGTTGGCCTCTCTGCAGGATATTGCTTAAGGGTTCCACGGGTGTCTCCAAATTGGAAATAAGCCTTCCCACTTAATTTCCCATCCCCAGGAAATGTTGAATGTCGGTGATGCAATTCAATTGGGGAAACTCATCAATGGTCTTTGTACTCTGTGGATCGACCTTGACACCATGCCGATGGGTGAATTTTATCCTGGTGCTGGCGGACTCACACTTGCTGTTCAGCATGAGGCCCACTTCCTGGATAGCCTCTCGTATCCACTGGTCATGTTGTGGCTCTGAAAGAACCATGTGCCAGGATGTTGGCCAGGTGATGGTAACCTTCCAGGCCTGCAAGGACTTTCGACAGTACAAGCTGGAATGCCTCAAGGGCAGGCACAATGCCGTAAGAGAAGCGGGTAAAGAAACGTCTCTAATGTTCTTTGTGGTTCAGATCCTAGGATGGCTGGCGTAGTGTTCGCAAAGACACAACTAGCTTTTATATGAAATGAAAATCGCCTATTGTCACAAGTAGGCTCCAATGAAGTTACTGTGAAAAGCCCCTAGTCGCCACATTCCGGCGCCTGTTCGGGGAGGCTTGTACGGGAATTGAACCGTGCTGCTGGCCTGCCTTGGTCTGCTTTCAAAGCCAGCAATTTAGCCCTGTGCTAAACAGCCCCTTTCACAACAAAAGCTAAAGATTTATCTACACTACTTAATTGAATTCAACTCTTACTTCTATATAATAAATAATTTTTGTTTTAAATTTAGATTACCCAATTATTTTTTCCAATTAAGGGGCAATTTAGCGTGGCCAATCCACCTACTCTGCACATCTTTGGGTTGTGGGGGCGAAACCCACGCAGGCACGGGGAGAATGTGCAAACTCCACACGGACAGTGATCCAGAGCCGGGATCGAACCTGGGACCTCAGTGCCGTGAGGCGTTGTGCTAACCACTAGGCCACCGTGCTGCCCTTATATAATAAATAATTGACAATACACATACAATCCACACTCATCTACCACTAATCTCTACACTAATACAGTAACTATGATTTGCTCTCACTCACACTTGCTTTCCTAGAGTCTGTCTTGTCGCCTTCTCCTCAACCCTCTCCCAGAACGCTTGGCATCGATGCTTTATATAGTTCTGCATCCAGCTCCCTCTAATGGTTGATTCGGACATAACATTAACTCTTACAGTTCTGTACATTTCTCATAATGTCACATCCTCCTTTCTTTGAGAAAAAGGTTATAAATTCTGTTTGTAAGATTTTTTTTTTGAATATAACATTAGCGAGTATGCATCATTTTTTTAACATTCAATAGCAAAAGTTGAATGTCATATCACAGCAGTGATTACAGAATACTAGTTGGTAACATGTCATTATAAATTCAGCGGTTTTTCTTGTTATCGGCGATCTTCTTGGTGTTCTTGTTGAAGTGTTCAAATCGTCTTCCATGTTTTCTGGATTTCTTGTCGGCAATGAAAGATTTGAAAATCAATGTTGTGGAATATGGCATCCAGAGCGACAATATTAGGAATTTGAAATGGAACGTTCTAGTTCTTTATCTTCAATATGCTCTTCGATTCCTTTGAAACATTGTACTGTGTTCAGTTTGTACTGGTGCGATCTCTCGTAATACCTTAACAACAGGTGACCATCCACATCAGGATTCTGTATTCTGACATAATCTCCTTCTTGTAATGGCGGTAAAGGTTTTATATGCCTGTTGTAGGCTTGGTTTTTACTTTTGTAACCTTATTCTGTGATGTAGTACTTGTTCGTCCATATTTAGAATTGTGATTTTTGGTAGAGTCGTATGAATTTTTCTTCCCATCTGGGCAGCAAACCTGATGACAATGGAGTAGCTCAGTATGTCAACAGTGCTAACGAGAAATCTTTGTTGTCATCTAATGCTTTGCTGAATAGCTTCTTAACTATTCCGACGCCTTTCTCAGTTTTTCCATTTGATTGGGGGCACAATGGACTTGATGTTATATGGTGGAAATTATAACTTTCTGTAAATTGTGACCATTCCCAGCTGGTAAAGCAAGGACCATTGTTGGAAATAACGTTCAATGGAATTCCATGTCGGGCAAATACAGCAGATTTTGCTGCTCTGATTACTGATCGAGTTGTTGAATCCGTGAGTGTAATAACCTCAGGATAGTTTGAATGGTAGTCAATAATGACGAAATACTCATAAGAACATAAGAACTAGGAGCAGGAGTAGGCCATCTGGCCCCTCGAGCCTGCTCCGCCATTCAATGAGATCATGGCTGATCTTTTGTGGACTCAATCCACTTTCCGGCCCGAACACCATAACCCTTAATCCCTTTATTCTTCCAAAAACTATCTATCTTTTCCTTAAAAACATGTAATGAAGGAGCCTCAACTGCTTCACTGGGCAAGGAATTCCATAGATTCACAACCCTTTGGGTGAAGAAGTTCCTCCTAAACTCAGTCCTAAATCTACTTCCCCTTATTTTGAAGCTATGTCCCCTAGTTCTGCTGTCACCCGCCAGTGGAAACAACCTGCCCGCATCTATCCTATCTATTCCCTTCATAATTTTAAATGTTTCTATAAGATCTCCCCTCATCCTTCTAAATTCCAACGAGTACAGTCCCAGTCTACTCAACCTCTCCTCATAATCCAACCCCTTCAGCTCTGGGATTAACCTAGTGAATCTCCTCTGCACACCCTCCAGCGCCAGTACGTCCTTTCTCAAGTAAAGGTTAGGGTCCTTTAAAATAGAAGAGGTCCATACCAACTTTCAACCATGGATAAGTGGCCACTTCATTTTCTTCAAAGCTTTGTTTACATTGTGTAGATTGATGTATCTGACAAATGCTGCCTTCCTGCACATTATGGTCCAAATCCTTGTTGATCCCAGGCCAGTGCACAGATTGCCTTGCTTGTCTGCTACATTTTTCAATTCCTTGCTGCCCTTCCTGCATCTGTTCCAATATGTCTTTCCGTCGGCAGGAGGGAATGACTATTTTGTCTCCTTTAAGTAGGAATCCGTTAATCACAGTGAAGACCTCTTTGACACTACGAAAACTGGAACGACAACCATTGGGCCATCCTTCCTTTAGGTATAGGATTGCTCTTTGGAGTGTTGAGTCCTTCTCTCTTCTTCTCGTATTAGATGTAGCTTGTTGTCAGACACTGGTAGCATTTCTGCAATAAATGAAGCTTGTGCTTCCACAATGTGTACTATTTCTGAAGCCGTGGTATCAACATTATTTGTAGCTCTTGATGAAATGTTTTCAATTTCACCTTCAAGCGTGACATTTAAATTATTGGTTGCGTGTATCATAGATACATAGAACATACAGTGCAGAAGGATGCCATTCGGCCCATCGAGTCTGCACCCACCCAGTAAAGCCCTCACTTCCACCCTATCCCTATAACCCAATAACCCCTCCTAACATTTTTTGGACACTAAGAGCATTTTTTAGCATGGCCAATCCACCTTACCTGCACGTCTTTGGACTGTGGGAGGAAACCGGAGCACCCGGAGGAAACCCACGCAGATGCGGGAGAACACGTAGACTCCGCACAGACAGTGACCCAATCCGTGAATCGAACCTGGGACCCAGGAGCTCTGAAGCCACAGTGCTAGCCACGTGTGTTACTGTGCTGCCCAAGTCCTTTGAACCAGGGTGGGTTTGCTGCCAGCATCCACCCGAAGTAGTGATGATTCGTCATTTTCTACTATTTCGAAGTCTAGTGGCAAGCTGATGCCACCATTCTGAACAATGAGAGAGAAGGAACCTCTCGTGGCTATGACATTGCCATTATAGTCAGTCACTCGACAGGTTGATTTCATTATTTGTGGTTTACTGTGCACTTGTCTTAAATCTTTTTCGGTTATTAAATTCACATGTACACCTGTCTCTAATTTAAACAGAATTTCAGACCCATTCATATCGATAGTACAGTCCACATTTGAATAATTTTGAAGACTGATCTATTGGATTGTTATCACAGTCCCCCATAACTCCCATAATCGTATCGACCATGAAAGTATCTTTCAGTACATACTGGGAGAATCGTCATTATCCGTGAAGACTTTTTTTTCTTTTCCTTCATTCTGTATACTCCGAATCTTCCTATAATCATTGTACGATCTTTTAAATTTATTATCTGTTGAGACTGTTGCGGAACGACACTGTGCTGCAAAGTGATTGTATTTGCCACATTTGGAATATTGTTTGCTTTTTGCCAGACAGTTTTTTTAATGTGGCCGTGGCCACACTGTGCGCACATCACCAATCTCATGACGCCACTTTCAAAAAGGCCACCAGCCATTGTGTGCAGTTTTCTGTGCTGCACCACAGCATCAATGGTGATGGCCACGTTTCCCAATTTAGCGATTTTTCATTTGCACTGAACTCCACATATTCAAAGGATGCTTGTTCACTCAGTATAATAAACTCAATGTAATACTGTCCATGTAATTTTCTCAGTGTATACTCTCAATTAATACTCTCACTATAATACTCTCAGTGTGATACTCTCAGTGAATACTCTCAGTGTAATTCTCTCAGTGAAATACTCTCACTATAATACTCTCAGTGTAATATTCTCAGTGCAGTACCCTCAGTGTATACCCTCCGTGTATAATCTCACTGTAATATTCACAGTGTAATTCTCTCATTGTAATATTCCCAGCACAGTACCTTGTGTATAAAGTCAGTGTATACTTTGTGTAATATTCACAGTGTAATAATTTCGGTGTAATCTCAGTTAATGTTCTCAGAGTAATTATCTCAGTGTATTCTCTCAGTGTAATACTCTCAGTGTATTCTCTCACTGTAATACTCTCAGTGTAATATTCTCATCGCAGTGCTCTCAGTGTAATAATCTCAGTGTATACTGTCAGTGTAATACTCTCAGTGTAATGCTCTCAGTGCAATTCTCTCAGTTTAATTCTATCAGTGTAATACTCTCAGTGTATACTCTCAGTGTATACTCTCAGTGTAGTACTCTCAGTGTAATACTCTCAGTGTAGTACTCTCAGTGTAGTACTCACAGTGTAATACTCTCAATGTAATACTCTCAGTGTAATACTCTCAGTGTAATACTCTCAGTGTATACTCTCAGTGTAGTACTCTCAGTGTAGTACTCACAGTGTAATACTCTCAGTGTAGTTCTCACAGTGTAATACTCTCAATGTAATACTTTCAGTGTAATACTCTCAGTGTAGTACTCTCAGTGTAATACTCTCAGTGCAGTACTCTCAGTGTAATACTCTCAGTGTATACTCTCAGTGTAATACTCTCAGTGTAGTACTCACAGTGTAATACTCTCAGTGTAGTACTCACAGTGTAATACTCTCAATGTAATACTCTCAGTGTAATACTTTCAGTGTAATACTCTCAGTGTAGTACTCTCAGTGTAATACTCTCAGTGCAGTACTCTCAGTGTAATAATCTCAGTGTATACTCTCAGTGTAATACTCTCAGTGTAGTACTCACAGTGTAATACTCTCAGTGTAGTACTCACAGTGTAATACTCTCAGTGTAATACTCTCAGTGTAATACTCTCAGTGTAATAATCTCAGTGTAATACTCTCAGTGCAGTACTCTCAGTGTAATACTCTCAGTGTATACTCTCAGTGTAATACTCTCAGTGTAGTACTCACAGTGTAATACTCTCAGTGTAGTACTCACAGTGTAATACTCTCAATGTAATACTCTCAGTGTAATACTTTCAGTGTAATACTCTCAGTGTAGTACTCTCAGTATAATTCTCTCAGTGCAGTACTCTCAGTGTATTACTCTCAGTGTATTCCCCCCTCACTGTAATAATCTCAGTGTAATATCCTCACAGTAGTACACTCAGTGTAATACTCTCAGTGTAATACTCACAGTGTATACTCTCAGTGTATACTCTCAGTGTAATACTCTCAGTGTAATACACTCATTGTAATTCTCTCAGTGTATACTCTCAGTGTAGTACTCTCACTGTAGTACTCACAGTGTAATACTCTCAATGTAATACTCTCAGTGTAATACTCTCAGTGTAATACTCTCAGTGTATACTCTCAGTGTAGTACTCACAGTGTAATACTCTCAGTGTAGTACTCACAGTGTAATACTCTCAATGTAATACTCTCAGTGTAGTACTCTCAGTGTAATACTCTCAGTGCAGTACTCTCAGTGTAATAATCTCAGTGTAATACTCTCAGTGCAGTACTCTCAGTGTAATACTCTCAGTGTATACTCTCAGTGTAATTCTCTCAGTGTAGTACTCACAGTGTAATACTCTCAATGTAATACTCTCAGTGTAATACTTTCAGTGTAATACTCTCAGTGTAGTACTCTCAGTGTAATACTCTCAGTGCAGTACTCTCAGTGTAATAATCTCAGTGTAATGCTCTCAGTGTAATAATCTCAGTGTAATTCTCTAAGTGTAATACGCTCAGTGTATACTCTCAGTGTAATACTCTCAGTGCAATTCTCTCAGTGTAATACTCTCAGTGTAATACTCTCAGCGTATACTCTCAGTGTAATACTCTCAGTGTAATACTCTCAGTGTAATACTCTCAGTGTAATACTCTCAGTGTAATACTCTCAGTGCAATTCTCTCAGTGTAATACTCTCAGTGTAATACTCTCAGTGTAATACTCTCAGTGTAATACTCTAGGTGTAATACTCTCAGTGTAGTACTCTCAGTGTATTCTCTCAGTGTAATGCTCTCAGTGCAATTCTCTCAGTTTAATTCTATCAGTGTAATATTCTCATCGCAGTGCTCTCAGTGTAATACTCTCAGTGTATACTGGCAGTATAATACTCTCAGTGTAATGCTCTCAGTGCAATTCTCTCAGTTTAATTCTATCCGTGTAATACTCTCAGTGTAATACTCTCAGCGTATACTCTCAGTGTAGAACTCTCAGTGTAGTACTCACAGTGTAATACTCTCAATTTAATAATCTCAGTGTAATACTCTCAGTGCAATACTCTCAGGGTAATAATCTCAGTGTAATACTCTCAGTGTAGTACTCTCAGTGTAATACTCTCAGTGCAATTAGCTCAGTGGATTACTCTCAGTGTAGTATTCTCAGTGTAATACTCTCACTGTAATACTCTCAGTGTAATACTCTCAGTGAATACTCTCAGTGTAATTCTCTCAGTGAAATACTCTCACTATAATACTCTCAGTATAATATTCTCAGTGCAGTACTCTCAGTGTATACCCTCCGTGTATAATCTCACTGTAATATTCACAGTGTAATTCTCTCAGTGTAATATTCCCAGCACAGTACCTTGTGTATAAAGTCAGTGTATACTTTGTGTAATATTCACAGTGTAATAATTTTGGTGTAATCTCAGTTAATGTTCTCAGAGTAATTATCTCAGTGTATTCTCTCAGTGTAATACTCTTAGTGTATTCTCTCACTGTAATACTCTCAGTGTAATATTCTCATCGCAGTGCTCTCAGTGTAATAATCTCAGTGTATACTGTCAGTGTAATACTCTCAGTGTAATGCTCTCAGTGCAATTCTCTCAGTTTAATTCTATCAGTGTAATACTCTCAGTGTATACTCTCAGTGTAGTACTCTCAGTGTAGTACTCACAGTGTAGTACTCTCAATGTAATACTCTCAGTGTAATACTCTCAGTGTAATACTCTCAGTGTATACTCTCAGTGTAGTACTCTCAGTGTAGTACTCACAGTGTAATACTCTCAATGTAATACTCTCAGTGTAATACTCTCAGTGTAATACTTTCAGTATAATACTCTCAGTGTATACTCTCAGTGTAATACTCTCAGTGCAGTACTCTCAGTGTAATAATCTCAGTGTAATGCTCTCAGTGTAATAATCTCAGTGTAATTCTCTAAGTGTAATACGCTCAGTGTATACTCTCAGTGTAATACTCTCAGTGTAATACTCTCAGTGTAATACTCTCAGTGCAATTCTCAGTGCAACTGAGTGTAATACTCTCAGTGTATAATGTCAGTGTATAATGTCAGTTTGGGGCAGCAGGGTAGCATGGTGGTTAGCGTAAATGCTTCACAGCTCCAGGGTCCCAGGTTCGATTCCCGGCTGGGTCACTGTCTGTGTGGAGTCTGCACGTCCTCCCCCTGTGTGCGTGGGTTTCCTCCGGGTGCTCCGGTTTCCTCCCACAGTCCAAAGATGTGCGGGTTAGGTGGATTGGCCATGCTAAATTGCCCGTAGTGTCCTAATTAAAGTAAGGTTAAGGGGGAGGGGTTGTTGGGTTACGGGTATAGGATGGATACGTGGGTTTGAGTAGGGTGATCATGGCTCGGCACAACATTGAGGGCCGAAGGGCCTGTTCTGTGCTGTACTGTTCTATGTTCTATGTAATACTCTCAGGGTATACTGTCAGTGTAATACTCTCAGTGTAATGCTCTCAGTGCAATTCTCTCAGTTTAATTCCATCAGTGTAATACTCTCAGTGTAGTACTCACAGTGTAATACTCTCAATTTAATAATCTCAGTGTAATACTCTCAGTGTAATACTCTCAGGGTAATAATCTCAGTGTAATACTCTCAGTGTAATACTATCAGTGTAGTACTCTCAGTGTAATGCTCTCAGTGCAATTAGCTCAGTGGATTACTCTCAGTGTAATACTCTCAGTGTAATACTCTCAGGGTAATAATCTCAGTGTAATACTCTCAGTGTAATACTATCAGTGTAGTACTCTCAGTGTAATACTCTCAGTGCAATTAGCTCAGTGGATTACTCTCAGTGTAATACTCTCAGTGTAATACTCTCAGGGTAATAATCTCAGTGTAATACTCTCAGTGTAATACTCTCAGTGTAATACTCTCAGTGTAGTACTCTCAGTGTATACCCACCTCATGTAATACTTTCACTGTAATACTCACTGTAATACTCTCAGTGTAATTCTCTCAGGGTATTCTCTCAGTTTAATTCTCTCAGTGTAGTACTCTCAGTGCAATACTCTCAGTGTAATACTCTCAGTATAATTCTCTCAGTGCAGTACTCTCAGTGTATTACTCTCAGTGTATTCCCCCCTCACTGTAATAATCTCAGTGTAATATCCTCACAGTAGTACACTCAGTGTAATACTCTCAGTGTAATACTCACAGTGTATACTCTCAGTGTATACTCTCAGTGTAATACACTCAGTGTAATACTCTCAGTGTAATACTCTCAGTGTAACACTCTCAGAGTAATACTGTCAGTGTAGTACTCTCATTGTAATACTCTCAGTGTAATTCTCTCAGTGCAGTACTCTCAGTATAATACTCTCAGTGCAGTAATCTCATTGTAATACTCTCAGTATAATTCACTCAGAGTAATACTCTCAGTGTAATTCTCTCAGTGTAATACTCTCAGTGTAATACTCTCAGTGTAATACTCTCAGTGCAGTACTCTCAGTGTAATACTCTCATTGTAATACATTGTAATTCTCTCAGTGTAATATTCTCAATGTGACACCCAGTATAACTCTCTCAATGCAGTTGACTCAGTTCAATGCTCCCAATGTAAAATTCTCTGTTTTTTCTCGCAGTTTTATACTAACAGCACAGTACTCTCAGTGCATACTCCAGGTGTGTAATCTTTCTGAAATGCACCCTATGCAATTCTGTCAGTGTAATTCTCCCATCACAGTACGCTGTGTACATTGCCAGTATAAATCACTGTGTAATACTCACAGTGTAATACTCTCAGTGTAATACTCTCAGTGTAATTCTCTCAGTGTAATACTCTCACTGAATACTCTCAGTGTAATATTCTCATTGCAGTGCTCTCAGTGTAATAATCTCACTGTAATACTCTCAGTGTAATTCTCTCAGTGTATTTTCTCAGTGTAATACCCTCAGTGTAATACTCTCAGTGTAATACTCTCAGTGTAAGATTCTCAGTGTAGTACTCTCAGTGTAATACTCTCAGTGTAAGACTCTCACTGCAGTACTCTCAGTGTAATACTCTCAGTGTAATACTCTCATCGTAATACTCTCATCGTAATAATCTCATCATAATACTTTCATCGTAATACTCTCAGTGTAATACTCTCACTGCAGTACTCTCAGTGTAATACTCTCAGTGTAATACTCTCAGTGTAATACTCTCATTGTAGTACTCTCAGTGTAATACTCTCTGTGTAATACTCTCACTGCCGTACTCTTAGTGTAAATCTCTCAGTGTAATACTCTCAGTGTAATTCTCTCATCGTAATACTCTCATTGTAATACTATCATTGTAATACTCTCATCGTAATACTCTCATCGTATTACTCTCATTGTAATACTCTCAGTGTAATACTCTCAGTGTATACTGTCGGTGTAAGACTTTCAGTTTAATACTCTCAGTGTAATGCTGTCAGTGTAATACTCTCATTGTAATACTCACAGTGTAATACTCTCGATGTATTATGTCACTGTAATACTCTCAGCGTAATATTCTCTGCACAATGCTCTCAGTGTAATACTCTCAGTATAATACTCTCAGTGTAATACTCTCAGTGTAATACTCTCAGTGCAATACTCTCAGTGTAATACTCTCAGTGTCCTACTCTCAGTGTAATACTCTCAGTGTAATACTCTCAGTGTAGTACTCTCAGTGTAATTCTCTAAGTGTAATACTCTCAGTGTAATACTCTCAGTTTCCTACTCTCAGTGTAATACTCTCAGTGTCCTACTCTCAGTGTAATACTCTCAGTGTAGTACTCTCAGTGTAATACTCTCAGTGTAATACTCTCAGTGTAATACTCTCAGTGTCATACTCTCAGTGCACTACTCTCCGTGTAATACTCTCACTGTAATACTCTCATTGTATTATGTCACTGTAATATTCTCAGCGTAATATTCTCAGGACAGTGCTCTCAGTGTAATACTCTCAGCATAATACTCTAAGTGCAATACTCTCAGTTTATTATGTCACTGTAATACTCTCAGCGTAATATTCTCAGCACAGTGCTCTCAGTGTAATACTCTCAGTATAATACTCTCAGTGTAATACTCTCAGTGGAATACTCTCAGTGTAATACTCTCAGTATAATACTCTCAGTGTAATACGCTCAGTGCATTCTCTCACTGCAATACTCTCAGTGTAATTATCTCAATGTAATACTGTCATGCACTCCACATCCCACGCCGGGTTTGAGAATTGTGGGGAGGTCTGGCGAATCACAACACGCCGCCCTGGCACCCCCTGCGATTCTCCCCTTGCATTTTGCGAGAGGCCGCTCGGAGAATCGCCGCTCGCCGTTTCTCACGACGACCGGCGATTCTCCGGCCCGGTTCACGCCGGCACCAACCACAGCTGGTTGCTGCCGGCGTGAGCAGCGCCCAACAGGTGAGTGTGGGGCCTGTGGGGACGGAGGGATGATCGAGCACCACAGGCGTGGTCAGCAGAAGTCTGGCCCGTCTGTAAACTACGCACTCTTTTCCCTCCGCCGCCCCGCAGGATCAAGCCGCCATGTCTTGTAGGGCAGCGGAATGGAAGATGGCAACCGTGCATGCGCGGGTTGGAGCTGGCCAATCTACGCATGCGCGGTTTACGTCTCTTCGGCGCCACCAGCCGCGTCATTCCCGGCACGCCACTTTGATGCAAGCATCAAGGCTGGGCGCTCCGGATTCATGCGGTGCCGCACCTAGCCCCCCAAGGGGGGGGGGGGGGTGGAGAATAGGGGGTGAGGAGCAGCCTCCGACATCGGAGTGAAACACTCCGGGTTTCACTCCGGCGTCGGCACTCAGTTTCCCGTTGAGAGAATCACGCCCTCAGTAACTACTGTCAGTGCAGTACTCTCAGTGCATTCTCTCACTGTAATACTCTCAGTGTAATACTCTCAGTGTATCATGTCAGTGTAATACTTTCAGTGCATAATGTCAGTGTAATACTCTCAGTGTAATACTCTCACTGAGATACCCATAGTGTATACTGTATGTGTAATGCTCTCAGTGTAATACTCTCACTGTAATACTCTCAGTGTAATACTCTCACTGAGATACCCATAGTGTATACTGTATGTGTAATACTCTCAGTGTAATACTCTCACTGTAATTCTCTCAGTGGAATACTCTCAGTGTATACTGTAAGTGTAATACTCTCAGTATAATACTATAAGTGTAATATTCTCAGGGTAATATTCACAGTGTAATACTGTCAGGGTATACTGTCAGTGTAATACTCGCAGTGTAATACTCTCAGTGTATACAGTCAGAGTAATACTCTCAGTGTAATACTCTCAGTGTAATACTCTCAGTCTAATAATCTCAGTGTAATACTCTCAGTGAAATAATCTCAGTGTCTACTATCAGTGCAGTACTCTCAGTGCATTCTCTCACTGTAATACTCTCAGTGTAATACTCTCAGTGTATAATGTCAGTGTAATACTCTCAGTGTATAATGTCAGTGTAATACTCTCAGTGTAATACTCTCACTGTAATACTCTCAGTGTAATATTCACAGTGTAATACTCTCAGGGTATACTGTCAGTGTAATACTCAGTGTATACTGTCAGTGTAATACTCGCAGTGTAATACTCTCAGTGTATACAGTCAGTGTAATACTAAGTGTACACTGTCAGTTTAATACTCTAAGAGTAATACTCTCAGTGTAATACTCTCAGTGTAATTATCTCAGTGTGTACTGTCAGTGTAATGCTCTCAATGTAATACTCTCAGTGTAATACTCTCAGTGTAATAATCTCAGTGTATACTGTCAGCGTAATACTCTCAATGTAATACTCTCAGTGTAGTACTCTCAGTATAATACTCTCGGTGAAATACTCTCAGTGTAATACTCTCAGTAACTACTGTCAGTGCAGTACTCTCAGTGCATTCTCTCACTGTAATACTCTCAGTGCAATACTCTCAGTGTATAATGTCAGTGTAATACTAAGTGTACACTGTCAGTTTAATACTCTCAGAGTAATACTCACATTTTAATTCTCTCAGTGTTATGCTCTCAGTGTATACTCTCAGTGTAATACTCTCAGTGTAATACTCTCAGTGTAATACTCTCGGTGTATACTGTCAGTGCAATACTCTCAGTGTAATACTCTCGGTGAAATACTCTCAGTGTAATACTCTCAGTAACTACTGTCAGTGCAGTACTCTCAGTGCATTCTCTCACTGTAATACTCTCAGTGCAATACTCTCAGTGTACAATGTCAGTGTAATACTCTCAGTGCATAATGTCAGTGTAATACTCTCAGTGTAATACTCTCAGTGAAATTCTCTCAGTGTAACACTCTCAGCACAGCACTCAGTGTCATACTCTCAGTTTAATACTCTCAGTGTACTCTCAGTGTACACTCTCACTGTAATACCCTCAGTGCAACACTCTATACTCACAGTGTTCCACTCAGTGTAATATTCTCAGTCCCCCGGGAGGGGGGGGGAGAGAATAGGGGGTGAGGAGCAGCCTCCGACGTCGGAGTGAAACACTCCGGGTTTCACTCCGGCGTCGGCACTCAGTTTCCCGTTGAGAGAATCATGCCCTCAGTATCTACTGTCAGAGCAGCACTCTCAGTGTATTCTCTCACTGTAATACCCTCAGTGTAATACTCTCAGTGTATAATGTCAGTGTAATGCTCTCAGTGTATAATGTCAGTGTAATACTCTCAGTGTAATAATCTCACTGTAATACTCTCAGTGTAATATTCACAGTGTAATACTCTCAGGGTATACTGTCAGTGTAATACTCAGTGTAAACTGTCAGTGTAATACTCGCAGTGTAATACTCTCAGTGTATACAGTCAGAGTAATACTCTCAGTGTAATACTCTCAGTGTAATACTCTCAGTGTAATAATCTCAGTGCAATACTCTCAGTGTAATAATCTCAGTGTAATACTCTCAGGGTATACTATCAGTGTAATACTCAGTGTATAGTGTCAGTGTAATACTCTCAGAGTAATACTCTCAGTGTAATTTTCTCAGGGTAATATTCACAGTGTAATACTCTCAGGGTATACTGTCAGTGTAATACTCTCAGTGAAATGCTCTCAGTGTAATACTGTCAATGCAATACTCTCAGTGTAATACTCTCAGTGTAATACTCTCAGTGTAATACTCTCAGTGTATACTCTCAGTGTCGTACTCTCAGTGTAATACTCTCAGTGTAATACTCTCAGTGTAATATTCTCAGTATATACTGTCAGTGTAATACTCTCACTGTAATACTCTCAGTGTAATACTCTCAGTGTATAATGTCAGTGTAATACTCTCAGTGTAATACTCTCAATGTAGTATTCTCAGTGTAATTCTCGCAGTGCAATACACTCAGTGCAGCATTCTCAGTGTAATTCTCTCAGTGTAAATTGTCAGTTTAATACTCACATTTTAATACTCTCAGTGTAATACTCTCAGTGTAATACTCTCAATGTATACTCTCAGTGTAGTACTCTCAGTGTAATACTCTCAGTGTAATACTCTCAGTGTAATAATCTCAGTGTAATATTCTCAGTGTATACTGTCAGTGTAATACTCTCAGTTTAATAATCACAGTGCAATACTCTCAGTGTATTATGTCACTGTAATATTCTCAGCGTAATATTCTCAGGGCAGTGCTCTCAGTATAATACTCTCAGTGTAATACTCTCAGTGTAATACTCTCAGTGTAATACTCTCAGTATAATACTCTCAGTGTAGTACTCTCAGTGTAATACTCTCAGTATAATACTCTCAGTGTAATACTCTCAGTGTAATACTCTCAGTGTAATACTCTCAGTGTAATACTCTCAGTGTAATACTCTCAGTGTAATAATCTCAGTGTAATACTCTCAGTGTAATACTCTCAGTGTAATATTCTCAGTGTATACTGTCAGTGTAATACTCTCAGTTTAATAATCACAGTGCAATACTCTCAGTGTATTATGTCACTGTAATATTCTCAGCGTAATATTCTCAGGACAGTGCTCTCAGTATAATACTCTCAGTGTAATACTCTCAGTGTAATACTCTCAGTGTAATACTCTCAGTGGAGTACTCTCAGTGTATACTCTCAGTGTAATACTCTCAGTGTAATACTCTCAGTGTCATACTCTCAGTGTACTACTCTCCGTGTAATACTCTCAGTGTAATACTCTCATTGTATTATGACACTGTAATATTCTCAGCGTAATATTCTCAGGACAGTGCTCTCAGTGCAATACTCTCAGCATAATACTCTAAGTGCAATACTCTCAGTGTATTATGTCACTGTAATATTCTCAGCGTAATATTCTCAGCACAGTGCTCTCAGTGTAATACTCTCAGTGTAATACTCTCAGTGTAATACTCTCAGTGTAATACTCTCAGTGTAATACTCTCAGTGTAATACTCTCAGTGTAATATTCTCAGTGTATACTGTCAGTGTAATACTCTCAGTTTAATAATCACAGTGCAATACTCTCAGTGTATTATGTCACTGTAATATTCTCAGCGTAATATTCTCAGGACAGTGCTCTCAGTATAATACTCTCAGTGTAATACTCTCAGTGTAATACTCTCAGTGTAATACTCTCAGTGGAGTACTCTCAGTGTACTACTCTCCGTGTAATACTCTCAGTGTAATACTCTCATTGTATTATGACACTGTAATATTCTCAGCGTAATATTCTCAGGACAGTGCTCTCAGTGCAATACTCTCAGCATAATACTCTAAGTGCAATACTCTCAGTGTATTATGTCACTGTAATATTCTCAGCGTAATATTCTCAGCACAGTGCTCTCAGTGTAATACTCTCAGTATAATACTCTCAGTGTAATACGCTCAGTGCATTCTCTCACTGTAATACTCTCAGTGTAATTATCTCAATGTAATACTGTCATGCACTCCACATCCCACGCCGGGTTGGAGAATTGTGGGAAGGTCTGGCGAATCACAACACGCCGCCCTGGCACCCCCTGCGATTCTCCCCTTGCGTTTTGCGAGAGGCCGCTCGGAGAATCGCCGCTCGCCGTTTCTCACGATGACCGGCGATTCTCCGGCCCGGTTCACGCCGGCACCAACCACAGCTGGTTGCTGCCGGCGTGAGCAGCGCCTGACAGGTGAGTGTGGGGACTGTGGGGACGGAGGGATGATCGAGCACCACAGGCGTGGTCAGCAGATGTCTGGCCCGTCTGTAAACTACGCACTCTTTTCCCTCCGCCGACCCGCAGGATCAAGCCGCCATGTCTTGCGGGGCAGTGGAATGGAAGACGGCAACCGTGCATGCACGGGTTGGAGCTGGCCAATCTACGCATGCGCAGTTTAAGTCTCTTCGGCGCCACCAGCCGCGCCATTCCCGGCACGCCACTTTGATGCAAGCATCAAGGCTGGGCGCTCCGGATTCATGCGGTGCCGCACCTAGCCCCTCAAGGGGGGGGGGGGGGGGGGTGGAGAATAGGGGGTGAGGAGCAGCCTCCGACGTCGGAGTGAAACACTCCGGGTTTCACTCCGGCGTCGGCACTCAGCTTCCCGTTGAGAGAATCACGCCCTCAGTAACTACTGTCAGTGCAGTACTCTCAGTGCATTCTCTCACTGTAATACTCTCAGTGTAATACTCTCAGTGTATAATGTCAGTGTAATACTTTCAGTGGATAATGTCAGTGTAATACTCTCAGTGTAATACTCTCACTGAGATACCCATAGTGTATACTGTATGTGTAATACTCTCAGTGTAATACTCTCACTGTAATTCTCTCAGTGTAATACTCACAGTGTATACTGTAAGTGTAATACTCTCAGTGTAATACTCTAAGTGTAATTTTCTCAGGGTAATATTCACAGTGTAATACTGTCAGGGTATACTGTCAGTGAAATACTCGCAGTGTAATACTCTCAGTGTATACAGTCAGAGTAATACTCTCAGTGTAATACTCTCAGTGTAATAATCTCAGTCTAATAATCTCAGTGTAATACTCTCAGTGAAATAATCTCAGTGTCTACTATCAGTGCAGTACTCTCAGTGCATTCTCTCACTGTAATACTCTCAGTGTAATACTCTCAGTGTATAATGTCAGTGTAATACTCTCAGTGTATAATGTCAGTGTAATACTCTCAGTGTAATACTCTCACTGTAATACTCTCAGTGTAATATTCACAGTGTAATACTCTCAGGGTATACTGTCAGTGTAATACTTTCAGTGCATAATGTCAGTGTAATACTCTCAGTGTAATACTCTCACTGAGATACCCATAGTGTATACTGTATGTGTAATGCTCTCAGTGTAATACTCTCACTGTAATACTCTCAGTGTAATACTCTCACTGAGATACCCATAGTGTATACTGTATGTGTAATACTCTCAGTGTAATACTCTCACTGTAATTCTCTCAGTGGAATACTCTCAGTGTATACTGTAAGTGTAATACTCTCAGTATAATACTATAAGTGTAATATTCTCAGAGTAATATTCACAGTGTAATACTGTCAGGGTATACTGTCAGTGTAATACTCGCAGTGTAATACTCTCAGTGTATACAGTCAGAGTAATACTCTCAGTGTAATACTCTCAGTGTAATACTCTCAGTCTAATAATCTCAGTGTAATACTCTCAGTGAAATAATCTCAGTGTCTACTATCAGTGCAGTACTCTCAGTGCATTCTCTCACTGTAATACTCTCAGTGTAATACTCTCAGTGTATAATGTCAGTGTAATACTCTCAGTGTATAATGTCAGTGTAATACTCTCAGTGTAATACTCTCACTGTAATACTCTCAGTGTAATATTCACAGTGTAATACTCTCAGGGTATACTGTCAGTGTAATACTCAGTGTATACTGTCAGTGTAATA